>NW_015171579.1:52683-73706 GCF_001447785.1 Gekko japonicus | reverse complement strand
GTCTGGGGCAGTGATGCTCTGTGTTCTTGGTGCTTAGAGGGGCAACAGCAGGAGGGCTTCTGGAGTTATGGCCCCACTAGTGGACCTCCTGAGGGCACCTGGGTTCTGGCCACTGAGTGACACAGAGTGTTGGACTGGATGGCCCATTGGCCTGATCCAACATGGCTTCTCTTATGTCCTTATGTCTGGGGCAGTGATGCTCTGTATTCCTGGTGCTTAGGGGGGCAACAGCGGGAGGGCTTCTGGAGTTCTGGCCCCACTGGTGGACCTCCTGATGGCACCTGGTCTTTTTGGCCACTGAGTGACACAGAGTGTTGGACTGGATGGCCCATTGGCCTGATCCAACATGGCTTCTCGTATGTTCGTAAAGCAAATCACAATTTGTCATATCTGGATGCCACGAAGGTCTCCAATTTATGAGGGATTAGGAAGCCCTTAATATCAAAGCCATGAAGAAGGCAAGAAGAGAAGGAGTATGCAGCCACTAGGCTTTCCAAGGCTTGGCCCTATAATGACAAACCACAGCGCGTTATTCAGCTTGTGCATAGCTGTGATGACCAATCATGGAGCAAGGTAGCGGCAGAATTAACTGATGTTTTAAAGGAAAGGAGAGAGCTGCTATTTGCATACCGATATCCTGCTCTGCTACAGCATCTTCTCTGCCAACGTGTGTTCGACCTTCCTATGGTAGGGGGAAAAAATGAGAGAGTTATTTATTCTAGTACGAAGATCAAATTACACCACATTGATACCATTTGTGGCCACAAATCAGTTTATTTTGAGTTTATTCAGTCATAAGAACATAAGATAAGCCAATGTTGGATCAGGCCAGTGGCCCATCCAGTCTAACACTCTGTGTCACACAGCAGCCAAAACCCAGGGGCCATCAGGAGGTCCACCAGCAGGGCCAGAACTCCAGAAGCCTCCCCCCACTCTTGCCCCCCCAGCACCAAGAATCACAGTATCCCTGCCCCAGACATAAGAACATGAGAGAAGCCATGTTGGATCAGGCCAATGGCCCATCCAGTCCTGCACTCTATGTCACACAGTGGCTAAAACCCAGGGGCCATCAGGAGGTCCACCAGCAGGGCCAGAACTCCAGAGGTCCTCCCACTGTTGCCCCCCAAACACCAGGAATATACCGCATCACTGACCCAGATATAAGAACATAAGAGAAGCCATGTTGGATGGATCAGGACAGTGGTCCATCCAGACTAACACTCTGTGTCACACAGTGGCCAAAACCTAGGTGCCATCAGGAGGTACACCAGTGGGGCCAGAACACCAGAAGCCCTCCCACTGTTGCCCCCCTACAAGGACCAAGAATACAGTCTGAGGATACGGAGAGGATCCTTGGGTGTTTGGGGGGCAAAGGCTGTATTGTCTGGGGCCTACTCTCTGTCTATATGACCCCTTACTCGTCCTGGATGCTTAAATCTGCTGGGGAGCGGGCTTGCTGACTGAGTCCCAAGAGACAGTTAATGGCCTCTCTGAGGGCAGTAGGTGGTTGCTATGGCACTGAAAGATGTGGTGGTCCATCCACTCCTGAAGAAATCAACCTTGTATCTAAGAGAGTTGAATAACTGACAACCAGACTCAAATATTCTATTCTCGAGTAAGAGGACTGAACGGGTCACGGCTGAACAATTTCGGGGTTTCCTGGATGAAGGGAACTACCTGGGTCTTTTTCCAGTCTGGCTTCAGGCCTACATATGGGACTGAAACAGCCTTGGTTGATGACTTGTGCCTGACAACACCTTCCCTGATGCCTGCGAAGTCCAATGTCAAGTGGGGCTTTTGCCCAGCCTGATTGGTCATTTAAGATTTGACTAGCTAGGCTTGCTAGGGTTGCTGCTAGGGTTGCCAAGTTCGGGGGGCCAGGGAAACCCCCACCCAAGAGCTATCCCCCCCAGCAAGGTTGGGGGCGCCGGGGGGGGGGGGACCGCACCCCCAAAGTACGTGACGTGCCCGGCATAGACACGTCACCCAGAGGTGACGCAATCGCGTTGGGCACGTTGCGGGGGGACGCTCTATCATCTGAGGGGAAACTCTATGGTTTCCCCTCGAATGATTGTGGCCCCGCCGCGACGTGCCTGACGTGATTGTGTCACTTCCGGGTGACGTGATTCTGGTGTGCATGCAAAGCGCGCACGCCAGGAGACTCCCAGGGACGTCCGGGACTCCCCCCGCTATTACAAAGGTAGAACTTGGCAACCCTAAATACTGCCTTGGTAGCAGCTGCCACCACAGCACGGGAGCCTTCACTGGGTGACTGAAGGTAAGTGGCGGCAGCCATTTTGTGGTCTCTTGCAGCAGCCATTTTGTGGCTACATCCACCATGCTCTGCCAGAATTCCAAAGGCTACCGTGGGCTCAGAAAAGTTGGGGACCCCTGAAATAGACTATGACTCAAAGGTCTTTATTGAAGAAACTTTGCACAAGTTTACTCTTACCCCACTTAAGTTCTCTGCGAGCCAGGCCAAAAGCAGCTTGCTAGTGTCCAGCCAACATCAAATCACGGCCATAGCAAAATGAACGAAAACCCAATACACTCAGCAGGACTCTCGTTCATCTACCATTAGCCGTCAGGACAGATCTAACCGGTAGCTGACACTTTAATACAAAACAAACTAGAGCATCTAACGGTCGATGCCAAATGATCGCCCAAGAAGTAATGGATGCTTAAGCTTAATTCGGACAGCAAAATTAACACTGCAATTAAAGCTGTCCATTTGGGAAAGGGAATGCGGATAAGTATTGAATTACCTTCAAGTGATACAAGATGATGCCCGTGCTCAGAAGATCGTCGTCGATGCCTATTAGGTGAGGAAGCTCGGAATCTAACACGACACCTATTCCTTCTTTCCTCAGAGCCAAGGTTTGTTCCTGTAAAAAAACAAAATCCGTTCAAAGATCACTTGCGGGGTTCATTTTCTCTCTCGGAGTGAGAAAGGCCTTGTTTACCCTTTGGGGTACAGCATGGCACAG
Organism: Gekko japonicus; assembly: GCF_001447785.1. Lineage (NCBI taxonomy): Eukaryota > Metazoa > Chordata > Lepidosauria > Squamata > Gekkonidae > Gekko > Gekko japonicus. The sequence goes on along the minus strand of NW_015171579.1, from coordinate 70,719 downwards.
AAGTACTCGGACTAAGTAGCCTCTCAGGCAGATCGGGAATTCTGAATGGACGAAAATTCCTACAGAACTCTTCTAACACACACAGCATCAGAAGGTGCGTCAAATTTGTAGAAGGTGTATGTATGTTGAAACCCAACAGATATTGTCTAGAAGAGAGGTAAGGCAACGGAACTTTCAGGGAATGCCCGTTATCTAGTGTGGCAACGTCTTATTCTGAATGCCAAACCAATAGAGTTCCTAAAAATCTTCTGGAAAACACTTGGTTTAGTCACTCCATCCCCCCCAAGAAAAACAAAGAAAGCTTGAATTTCCTAGTATCGACTATTCTCTATCCAGATACAATTTCGCCTTAAGCGTATGCCAACACTATTTTTGAGAACATTCTAAATTTGGAAACAAAAATTAGTTCCTGTGATTAGGGTTGCCAAGTCCATCTTCCACCCCCAGCGGGGGACTTTGGGGGCATTCCTGGCGTTCCTGGAGGGGGCGGGGCATCCCTGACGTGATGACATCACGTTGGGGCCGTCCGCCACCCCCCCCCACACCCACCCGTGCGTCGGATCTCCAGAAACAGCAGTTCCCTGCCCTTAAAGGAGCCGGTGTTATCCTTTTAAATGCAGGAGCTGGCGTTTCCCCTTTAAGAGCAGCCGCGTTTCCCTTTTAAGAGCACGAAGCTGGCACTCCGGGCTTGGGAGGAAACACGGGTTCCACACACTTAAAGGGAGAGAGAGGGGTGAAGGTGGGTGTTGGGGGTGGGGCTTCCCCCGCAGGCCATCTGGCCGGCGGGCAGGTAGAACCCCCCCAAAAAACCGGGGGACCCCTGGCAAATCGGGGGGGTTGGCAACCCTACCTGTGATTGATGAAAGACTAAGATTCCTTTCACAGAAAGGGAGGGGTCAGGTCTGACCATCTTGTGCAGTGTTCCCTCTAGGCTGAGTGAGTGTGAGCCAGCTCACAGTTTTTTTAGCCTCCGGCTCACACATTTTTGTCTTAGCTCAGGAAGGATGGCTCCAGAGCAAACTAATTTATGCAGTAGCCAAATCAGTTGCTCACAACTGTAATGACAGTAGCTCACAAAGTAGAATTTTTGCTCACAAAGTAGAATTTTTGCTCACAAGACTCCACAGCTTAGAGGGATCATTGATGTTGTGTGTGTAAAGTGCCAAGTCAAGTCACAGCTGACTTATGGAGACCCCTGGCAAGGGGCTTTCAGGGCAAGTGCGAAGCAGAGGTGGTTTGCCATCGCCTTCCTCTGCAGAGCCTTGCTTGGTGGTCTCCCATCCAAGTACCGATTTAATGGCGACCCATAGCAAGGGGCTTTCAAGGCAAGTGAGAAGCAGAGGTGGTTTGCCAACTGCCTTCCTCTGCAGAGCCTTCCTTGGTGGTCTCCAATCCAAAAATCAACCCTGCTTAGCTTCCAACTTATGGCAACCTCAGCAAGGGGCTTTCAAAGCAAGTGAGAAGCAGAGGTGGTTGGCCATGGCCTTCCTCTGCAGAGCCTTCCTTGGTGGTCTCCAATCCAAAAATCAACCCTGCTTAGCTTCCAACTTATGGCAACCTCAGCAAGGGGCTTTCAAAGCAAGTGAGAAGCAGAGGTGGTTGGCCATGGCCTTCCTCTGCAGAGCCTTCCTTGGTGGTCTCCCTTCCAAGCACTGACCCTACTTAGCTTCTGAGATCTGGAGAGAATGGGCTATACCACTCTGCCTTCCCTCTCCCGACCATGTCATCCTTGTAGGGGAAAAACTACTCTAAGAACACACAGATGTAGGTACGCACCACTGACCACATGAATCTGCCATATGCTGAATCAGACCACTGGCCCCATCCATGCCAATATGATCTACTCAGACTGGTCATGGTTCTCCAGGTTGTTAGGTTGAGTCTTTCACATCACCAACCACCTGATCCTTTTAATTGGAGATGCCATGCCAGGGATTGAACCTGGGACCTTCTCCATGCCAGGCAGATGCTTTGCCACTGAACCACAGATCCTCCCCACGGATGTGATACCCTTCAGGCCAGGGGTGTAAAACATGCGGCCCAGGGGCCGGATCAGGCCCTCAGAGGGCTTCTATCAGGCCCGCAAGGGACTGGCTGTCTCCTGCTTCTTCCTCCAGTTCTGCTGCTGCTGCTGCTGCTGTGTCACAGCCTGCTTTCCCAGACTCTCTCAATCGCTCAGAAGAGATAGATAGGCAAGCTTCTGCTCCCTGCCCTGGGGCTGAGGCTCCTCCCCTTCCCAGACTGCTACAACACAGACATTTTGATGCCATAATTCAGGGCAAGGCGTGTCAGTTATCAGAGACGGTTAAATAAACAAAATATTGCAAGAACGCTACTGTTTCGAGCACGTTTTTATACGACCCGGAAAATCTACAGCAACTAATTTAAAAAAACCCGTTTGTGTTTGTGTCCTTTATCAAGTATACTAGAAATAAGGCCCGTTGTGGAAATAAATACAATGAGATCTAGAAAGAGGCTCTGGGAGAGTGCTCTGGCTTTGGGCAAACAGTGTCAGTCTGCTTTTAAAACATGAACCTGGGTCCTGCACACCACCAGAATACAGCAGTCAATTATATATAAGGAGAGATGTCTCCGCTCCCTGGCATTACATTTTATGACACACGTGGCCCGGCCCGACAAAGTCCAATTCATGTCAGATCCAGCCCTCCATAACAAATGAGTTCGACACCCCTGCTTCAGGCCATAGTAATGTCCAATGAGACAGCGCCCTATCAAATTCAGCTGGAAATGCAACAGAAGCGCCAAAATAGTAATGACTGAAGAAAGTTTGCATGCAACATTAATCAAATGTACCTGCACAAATGTTTTTTCTACGTACGTTACAATGTGGAAAGGCATTCCAGGAACATAAGCACTGAAAAGCACATGGGGGGGAAATGGCTGTACATTACAGTTTATCCCATCAGCACTTTAAATTTATTGTTCCCCATAAAAATAAATCTGGCATTAAATAAAAAGTGCACTTAAGCTCATTTGCTCTGACGAAAACTGAAATACTATAGATATTGTCAGGTCAATATCATAAATCGCTACCATTTTAAACAGGATTTGACCAATACATCTTACTGGTGTAGATATACGTTGGAATTCTGGATTGTTTAAAAGGGATGATTTACTATAATCTTTCTTAAATGTTTAAGAGATTATTTGCCATGTTGCTTTTAAAAGATGCCATTTGACAATTACGGGAAATAAAAATTAAAATGATATTCAAAGACAGTTTTATCTAAGGCACATAAAAATCTGAGCGAGGGAGAAAATCAACCATAAGATGCCCTGATTCATGTGCCTCGTGTTCCTGAGAAAGACACCGGCCATATTTGGGGATGAAATTAGGAAATTAACTATTAAACGCAATTAAAATTAATGATGCTCTAGTCGTAATCATCACCTGCCTGATTAGCTCCAGGGCAAATATATTAAAAAAACAAAACAAAAAGCTGATGCTTTCCTAGCAATATATAACCCTACAGGGCTCTTTTTGTAGCAGGAACTCCTTTGCATATTAGGTGACACACCACCAGGGGTCATTTCCTGCAGGAGTGCACAGGAGTGGAGCTCCGGCAGTAAAGAGCTCAGGGGGCGGGCACATGCAACAAGCCCCACCCCCTGCTCCCAGCAGCCCTCAGTCAGAGCAAGAAGAAGCCAGGTAAGTTGCAGAGACCCCCCCGCCCCCCGGTCCAAAACAGTCCAGTGGCACCTTTAAGACCAAGTTTTATTCATGTACAAGCTCTCCCTCCTCTGCGAGGACAGATCTTCACGTTCCCCCCGCCCCCAAACAGCTAGCAATCCAAAACAGTCCAGTGGAGGCTAAGCGGTGGGCTTTGCCTTCTGACACACTTCTGGTGATGCCAGGGGGTGTGGCATATGCAAATGAGTTATGCTAATGAGCTATGCTAATGAGCTCCTGCACCTCTTTTTCTACGAAATGACCCCTGCGACACCCCTAATGTAGCCAATCCTCCAAGAGCTTACAGAGCTCTTCTCACAGGGGCTACTGGAAGCTCTTGGAGGATTGGCTACATTAGGGGTGTGTCGCCTAATATGCAAAGGAGTTCCTGCTACAAAAAGAGCCCTGCCTAAGAGTATTAAAATGTAAGGAGGAAAGTGCCCATTTTTTTCTGGGTTTCATCAACTGTACACAAGTTGCCATTTTGGAGGGGACGAAGATCAAACAAAAAGAAGACCATTCCTGAAGTCCATTTTCATGCCATAGGTTCTCGGCACCAGTCCCCCGCCCCAACACGAGTGGGGGAGCAACCGTGTTGTACGTTGGAATGTCCACTTCCTCCCGATATTTAAAAAAAGGTGATCTACTCCGCTATCTCTATCCGTTTACCCTTCTTGGTAGAGCGCCTGCCAAGAGAGGGGGGTGGGAACATGCCTCTTGCTCATCACCCGTGTTCCCTCTAAGCTGAGTTAGTGTGAGCTAGCTCACAGTTTTTTTAGCCTCTGGCTCACACATTTTTGTCTGAGCTCAAGAAGGAGGGCTCCAGAAGAGCAAACTAATTGATGCAGTAGCCAAATTGCTCGCTCACGACTTTAATGCCAGGAGCTCACCAAAGTAGAACTTTTGCTCACAAAGCTCCACAGCGTAGAGGGAGAATTGCTCATCACCTCCTTTAAGAATAAACTAGTAAAGGTAAAGGTTTCCCTTGCTCGAAAGCCAGTCGAATCCGACTCTAGGGGTGCGGTGCTCAACGCCGTTTCCAAGCCGAGGAGCCAGTGCAAATATTATTATGCAAAATGTCCCCCCTCCTACATTTTGGTACGCCGCGCAGTCCTCTTTCTTCGACTTCAGCCCCGGGACTCCATAGTCCTCCAGAAGAGATTTCTAAGGCAAGCAGGAACTTTGTTTTGTTGTTCTTGCCGCCATCAGGTCACAGCTGACTTAGGGTGACCCCGTAGGGTTTTCAAGGCAAGAGACGCAGAGAGGTGGTGTGGGGAAGGGAAAGGAAAGGAGTTTGTAAGCTGCTCTGAGACTCCGAGTGAAGGGCGGTGTATATATCCAATCTCCTCCTCCTCCTCTTCATCTTCTTCTTCTCTACATTGCATGACTAGGAGATGGATGTGCAAACTTAAGAACATAAGGACATAAGAGATGCCAATGTTGGATCAGGCCAAAGGCCCATCCAGTCCAACACTCTGTATCACACAGTGGCCAGAAATACCAGGTGCCATCAGGAGGTCCACCAGTGGGGCCAGGACATTAGAAGCCATCCCACTGTTGACCCCCCTCCCAAGCACCAAGATGACAGAGCATCACTTGCCCCAGAGTCCCTATCTATACCTTGTGGCTAATAGGTCAAGGCAAGAGATGCAGAGAGGTGGCTTGCCACCGCCTGCCTCTGCACGCCTGGGCAGGGTGGAATTTGGGGAGGGTGTGATACCTGGAGCTCCTTGGTGGTCTCCCATCCAAGTACTAATCAGGGCTGACCCTGCTTTGCTTCTAAGATGTGGTGAGACTGGGCTGACAGAGCCCATCAAGGTCAGGATGGCCCCAAGTTACCCAGGCAGTGCTTTTTTAAAAAAAAAACCAGGGCAAGTAGGCTAGTGACCCTCCCTGGCAACAGAAGTTCTTTGTGACATCACAGGACCCGCCCACAGCACAAAAGAGACCCGGCAGGCAAGGAGATCAGGAGGGGGAAAGGACAGGCAGGCTATAAGGAGGGCAGGGTGAGGATAAGTCCTTACTCTCTTTTAATTTATGGTGACCCTGTAGGGTTCTCACAGCAAAAGACCTTCAGAGGTGCTTTTGACATTGCCTGCTTCTGCATAGCAACCCTGGACTTCCTCGGTGGTCTCCCATCCAAGAACTAACCAGGGCCGACCCTGCTTAGCTTCTGAGATCTGACAAGATTGGGCTCGCCTGGGCTGTCCAGGTCAGGGCAGGAATAAGTTAGATCACGGATGTCGAACTCATTCGCTATGAGGGCCGGATCTGACATACATGAGACCATGTTGGGCCGGGCCACGTGTGTGTCATAAAATGTAACGCCAGGTAGCGGAGATATAAACTTTATAAAGGACACAAACACAAAGATGAGGTTTTTTACTTAAAATAAAAACATGCTTAAAAAATTAGCTGTGTAAGCTGCAAACCTGCTTTTGATTTATTGACATTCACCACAGAAATCTCACGCTCAGAATTCTGAGTCTAGGGCCCAGGTTAAAACATGAAATGGCCGAGTGATTAAGAGAGTCTGGCGAAGCAAGCTATGATGCAGCAGCAGCAGAACTGGAAGCAGGAGACGGCTGGTTTCACTGCGGGCCTGATGGAAGCCCCCCGGGTGCCTAATCTGGCCCCCGGGCCGCATGTTTGACATCCCTGATTAGATCACTGCAAATCATAGACCTGCATGCAACGCCTGTACTGTACAGCGCGCAAAGTTATCCTTTGCCAGAAATTTCTCATACTAGAATGAGATTCCTCCAAGGAGGAAATAAGTTTCTCTCTGACTACTAGCACTTACCGAGGAAAGTCCACCCCCCACCCCCCATTTTGCTCTAGGGCAGTGTTACGAATCTAAACAACCCTCGCCTTTTGGGAATGTGATTACGAAAAACCTGCCCTCGATCGATCCAAGTCCACGCTTCTCATTTCTCCATCAAAAGGGTGCTCGTTTTTATTTGCTTTTAACATTTCTAGCCCTTCCAACACGAACTGAGCTTGGAAGGCAGCTCCGAAAATACATTAATAAAACATGACCATTAGTATCGGTGCCGTTTTTAAAAACCGCAGGGGGGTTTAAAGACCCCTTAAAATGCAGCAAAGACGAGATATTCGTCCTGAGTACGCCAGCAGATCGTAACGCAGCAATAAGAAGGTTCGTGACAACCTCAGACCACAAAAATCTCCGACTCTTCAAACACCTTCTCAGAAGGCAAAACTGGAAGACCTGCACATTGTGAGCAATACTGCATAGGCTGTTTTTTATTTGTTTTCCACTACTCTTTAAATGGAGCTGCGGCGGCTTAAGTGGTTAAGACGCTGAACTGCAGGTTGTGGAAGGTCAGTAGTTCAGCAGTTCAAGACCCGGGTGCCGCATGATGGAGTGAGCTCCCATCTCTAGTTCCAGCTCCTGCCAACCTAGCAGTTCGAAAGCAAGAAATTGCAAGTAGATAAATAGGTACCACTTTGGTGGGAAGGGTGACAGCGTTCCGTGCGCCTTGGTGTTTAGTCATGCCGGCCACATGACCACGGAAACGTCTCCGGACACGGAAACGTCTCTCTTCGGCTTTGAAACGGAGATGAGCACTACATCCCTAGAGTCGGATTCGACTGGCTTTCGAGCAAGGGAACCTTTACCTTTACCTTACTCTTTAAATAGCTGAGGTGAATTTCTGTGAAAAACCGGGAGCTAGCTCACATGAACTCAGCTTAGAGGGAACACTGGTCATGTGCTCTTTCAGCCAAGAAGCAAATGGAGAAACCCATAGTAAAAAAAAATAATGGCTTTGCACATTGTGCAGGTTATCACCCTACATGATGACTGGTTAGACTACTCGATGCATGCCACAGTTGTGTTTTCCAACCACAGTTGTAACTACAATAAAGGCTTAGAATTTTCTTCTTGAGCACTGAAGACGAAGAAAAAGAAGAGGAGGAGGAGATTGGGTTTATTCCCCGCCCTTCACTACGCAAAGGAGTCTCAGAGCGGCTTACAAACTCCTTTCCCTTCCCCTCCCCACAACAGATACCGTATGAGGTGGGTGGGGCCGAGAGTGCTCTGACAGAAACTGCTCTTTTTCAAGAACAGCTCTTATCAGAACTACAGCTTGCCCAAGGTCATCCAGCCAGGTGCGAGTGGAGGAGTGGGGGAATCAAACCCGGATCTCCCAGATTAGAGTCCACGCACTCAACCACTACACCAAACCGGCTCTCTACTGGACTTGTATCTAGCTATTCTACTGGAGGCCGACACTGCTACCCTTTGAAACTATTGCACGCTCATCACGGACCCTGCATCAGATGGCACTTCCCGCCTGGCACACCTGGATTTTCTGCTGTGTGAACAGTGAAAACGGCCTTGTACGAATGGCCCAGGCTGGCGGGTCTCCTCTCTGTAGAAGTCCCCGTGCTGTTCAGAAAGGCTTTTTATTCAAAGATCGATAGCAAAGGATTTTCATTGGGCTGGCTCTGAAATGTATTAGCTTTTCCAAATCAAATACTGCGGACCTGTCGGAACGCAATTTGATCCCTTAGACCAGTTAAGCGACGGACAAGTCCGGCCGCCTTGCATAAAGGACAAAGGGCACGTCTTTGTTAAATCCACCAACTGGGGAACCCAACAAGCCATGTCTTAAAGAAACTGCGATGGGATATATACTCCAAATTTGTGGTCAAGTGGTTGCCTGTATTAGAAGGAGGAGGAGGAGGAGGAGGAAATTGGATTTATACCCCACCCTTCACTTGGAGTCTCAGAACAGCTTACAATCTCCTTCTAGCAGAATGGCGTTATTTGCCTTAGCAGCAAGGAAAATCAGAATGAGACCCCTACGGGGGTTAGGGCGGTATATCAAATCGAATAAAATAAATAAATAAATTTAACACAAAGTAGTAGTAGTATAGGAGTATACTGATATTTTTCTATTGTACCATTTTATGACCTGATGTATTATGTTATGGCCTATGGCTAAGACAATAAACTTATATTATGAACTAGACTACGTGAAAAGCAGATGTTTCATGAATGAATGCATTGAGACTTATATGCACTGGTCAAAAAGCACAATTCCTTTCAAGGGGTAAAATGACAACACTAGGCATGCCCTCAGAGTGCATAAATGACACTTTTTGTTGTTGTTCAGTCGCACAGTTGAGTCCGACTCTTCGCGACCCCATGGACCATCTCCCGCCAGGCTCTCCTGTCTTCCGCCGTCCTCTGAAGTTGGCTCAATTTCATGTTCGTTGCATCTATGACACTGTTTAACCATCTCATCCTTTGCCGTCCCCGTCTTCTTTGACCTTCAATCTTTCCCAGCATCAGGGTCTTCTCCAGTGAGTGCTCCAGTCTCATTTGGTGGCCAAAGTATTTGAGCTTCAGTTTTATTATCTGGCCTTCCAGGGAACAGTCAGGGTTGATTTCTTTTAGGATTGACGGATTTGACCTTCTTGCAGTCCAAGGGACTCTCAAGAGTCTTCTCCAGCACCATAGTTCAAAAGAATCTATTCTTCGGCGCTCGGCCTTCCTTATAGTCCAACTCTCGCAGCCATATATGACTACTGGGAATACCATTGCTTTGACCATGAGGACTTTTTTTGGCAGGGTGATGTCTCTACTTTTTATCATGCTGTTTAGGTTTTCTAACGTAACATAATAGAGAAGTATTTTTGTATGACGTTCCGTGCATCTTATATGTTCAATATCTTATCACAAGGTTGTATGGCATCGATGCATTCTTGTTTTGTATATATATGTTGTCATAAATGCAATAAATATAATTTGGGGGGAAAGGAAGAAACTGCTAAAGCCAACGAGCTTGGGAGGGAGGGGGGAGGCAGCCACACATTCCCACACCTCCTTCTGTCAAAGTCCCAAGTTCAGCAACAAGCTTGAACCACAAAGGAAGCTCTGATGCTTCCATGCACCGCAAGCGATCTTCGGGAGTTGCCGCTCTCCAAAGATTCCAGCTCCATCTAAATTGCCTTTTGCTGACTTTTATTTCCTGTCGGCTCCACGGCATTATCCAACCTCCCAAAATACCACTCCCCAGATGCGAGCACATGGACACACACTGTGCTGCCTTGGCTGGTTGCCACACTGGAAACACGGTCCGGAATCAAGGTACACCACAGAGCCAAAGGTCGGATAGCCAGGAAGTCAATTCAAGGTTGCAAGTTTCAAGGACAAGAAGCGGCTGCTACACACAGGGTGCGTTCAGACGGGGCATTTGAGCCGGTATACTAGCCGGTTAGAAATAGAATACTTATGCTCAATCACACTCACAACATCTGCCTCCCATCCCTAACTGTTGCCAACTGTCGCAAACTCCCCTCAAACCGGTGTAGTTTGCTACTAGGTCCCCAAGTGGTTTTTTCCTGAGTGCTCCATTTCTAGCCTCATTTTCCCCGTCTGATCACTCTCCGCTGGTGTAGAGCCACTTCCATTTGGAAGCCCGAGGCTTCTGGTTTTCATCCTCCATTTTTTTTAATCGTAGGCGATGTGTGCTTGGGCGAAGCTTCGCCCCGGCGTCAGTAAAAGCAAACTTTAAACGGTGCCCAGTTTCAGCCCTCACATGAGTCCGGGACCTCACCGAGGCCAGTTTCGATGTCAAAGTTTAAAGGGAAGTCTTCGCTTCAGGGCATGCTTTTCGGGCTATGGCGTTATGCGCATGCGTGAAGATCTCAATTATATGAAAGATTGCCTATGCTCATGCGCAAACTGTGTAGAAATTAAAAAATCCACCGACGTGCGCTGCTGAGCACCTGAAGTGTGGACGCCGGGGAGCGATGTGCTGCACAGTGAGAGGTGAGCGTGACCGCGCTTCCCCGGGATCAAATTGGTCCGGTTGGAACTGGAGCGGTTGATAACGGCTGAAACGGCGCGTCTGAACACACCCACACAGAAGCAGGTCTGAGTGTGCAGAGTTGCTGCCGTGCTCAAGCAGGTGCAAGGAGTGCTTTTGAGCAGGTCCTCCCTTCCCTGGGAGTCGAGTCTGCAAAGGCTTACAGCTCCTCCTGTTGCCTTTGCAGGAGCTGCAGTCTGGCACTCCTTCTTTACTCCTGCATAGTCAGCCTCTGGCATGCCCTACGTCTGGGGCACTCAGGGGAACTAGGCGGGGAGTCTGGCCTCGGGGTGTCTGCAAATGGGGGTCCTGGGCCAGGTACAGGCTCTCCTGCTGCTGGGGACTCTTCCTCCACAGGTGCTGTTGGGGGTTCTTCTTCTGGGCTGACTCCAGAGGAGACTGGGTTGCTCCCGGCCTTTTCCTCATCTGAGGAGTAGTCAGCCTCAGCAGAGCCAGTACCCGCGACACACATCCAAGCACCTGCCTCTGCCGTGTGGAAACCCAGTCACAGGAAAGCCTTTGAACTCTACTCGGGTTGTCTTCCTCAGTCGTTCCCGCAATCGTGCTCTGTACTCATTTGGTCTTTCCTAGTAGCACAAGAGCTCTGATAATCAGACGGTGACCATTTAGCGGATTTAAACTTTTACACCCTGGTTTTTCCAAATGTGTGGGGGTGGACGCAAATGTCAGGCACCTGGGGTCCTTTTCTTGCCGTGCCGTGTCAAGTTTGACTTGCGATTTAGTTCTAATGCGTCAGTTTAAGAGTTTGGAGAATCTAATTGTCCTAATAGAACATCGGAAATGCAGAGTTAAATTTGCATATTTGAAGATGGGCAAAAAAATTATCTGGGCAGAATACATCGCCACCTGACCGCAGCCAATTACTTATGACATTTGAGAGAGCAAGAGAGCCAATTATTTATAGTATGGGTACACAGAATCAAACAGATAGATTTTTAAAGGCCATTTGAGTCTGTCTTTGCAAAAACATTTGATCTTTTTACTTGGAGAGCAACGTTGAGTTCATCTTTATTTTTTTTTGCTGCGTTTGACCTTTTGATGGTCATCCTAATTTTTGTATTAAATCTCCGGTAACCCACAACAAACTTAATGTCACTGAACTATGGTGCTGAGAAAATGAGCAAATTTATTTCTAGAAGAAAATGTTAGGTGCTAATGGTTTCATCGGCTACCAGAAAATGTGCTGCAAGTTCTGATCTCTCCGCCATAATAATATAAAAATGTGTTAAGTTTGTTATAATACTTTTTTTTAATTTTGGAACTCTAAAACTGCTCTTTGTGTTCCTGTCGCCTTTCATTGAGCCGAAATGGTGGTGGTTCGATATGCATCGGAAAAGGGAGAAGTCGAAGAACGTAGAGGTACATTTTTCTTAAAAAATAAATGCAGAGAAACGGCTTAATTTAATGCTATTTGGTCTCTCTCTCTCTCACACACACAAAATTATTTTTTAAAAATGTAAAGATCTGGGCCCAGTTTGGTGTAGTGGTTAAGTGCGCGGACTCTAATCTGGGAGAACCAGGTTTGATTCCCCACTCCTCCACTTGCACCTGCTGGATGACCTTGGGCAAGCCATAGTTCTGGCACAGCTGTCCTTGAAAAAGAGCAGTTTCTGTCAGAGCTCTCTCAGCCCTGCCTACCTCACAGGGTGTCTGTTGTGGGGAGGGAAAGGGAAAGGAGATTGTAAACTGCTCTGAGACTCCCTTGGGTAGTGAAGGGCAGGGTATAAATCCAATCTCCTCCCCCTCCCCCTGGATAGCCCAGACTATACTGATCTTATAAGAGCTCAGAAGCTAAGCAGGGTCAGCCCTGTTTAGTTCTTGGATGGAAGACCACCAAGGTAGTCCAGGGTTGCTATGCAGAGGCAGGCAATGGCAAACCACCTGTTTCACTCTTGCAGTGACCTGGGTGGCCCATGCTAGTTTGATCTCATCAGATCTCAGAAGCTAAGCAGGGTTGGCCCTGGTTAGTACTTGGATGGGAGACCACCAAGAAAGGCTAGTGTTACTATGTGGAGGCAGGTAACGGCAGACCATCTCTGGATGTTTCTTGCCTTGAAAACCCTACAGAGTCACGCTCTAGTAATGTTGCAAACATTACCTATGTCGTTCTGGCATGGAACGTATGGAACCCTGTGACTTATTATCCACTTAACTCATTAATAAAGTCATCTAATATTTTAATTAACAGAAAACTGGGAATGATCGACGTCATGCTAAAGTAGTCTGCTAAAAACAGTTGTTATTTAATAGGCTCAGCCAGTTTCTCTTTACGATCCGTTATCTTTTATTTATCCACATAACCAGCAAGCCATAAAAGCAAGCACGCTAAATTATTAGTAACTGAGATTTTACAGCACAATATAAAACACTTTGCCCCAACATGGTCTACTATTGTGAAGCAGGGCTCTTTTTGTAGCAGGAACTCCTTTGCATATTAGGCTCGACGTCATGCTAAAGTAGTCTGCTAAAAACAGTTGTTATTTAATAGGCTCAGCCAGTTTCTCTTTACGATCCGTTATCTTTTATTTATCCACATAACCAGCAAGCCATAAAAGCAAGCACGCTAAATTATTAGTAACTGAGATTTTACAGCACAAAATAAAACACTTTGCCCCAACATGGCCTACTATCACCTAAATCATTCAAATTAACAAAACAATCTAACCTCGTTTAGCTGGTTTAGTCGAACTAAACTAATTCTGTAGGAGCCCTGCAAGGGGGCGGGACAAAGCTAATTGCATTTTCTGTTTTCTAAACCAAAAGCAGCAGATTTCTATAAGAAAACTGTTTGCATGTCGACTGTTCCTTTGATTTTGCATTCCTGCACTGTTTCTAGATGAAGGCCTCAGATATTTTATCAAATGGATTTCTGCTACTCAATATGATATTGTGTGGGGCTTTTAAAATTGCGATAGATATAGATAGATAGATAGATAGATAGATAGATAGATAGATAGATAGATAGATAGACAGACAGACAGACAGACAGACAGACAGACAGACAGACGAGAGATGATAGAAGATAAAAGACCAATGACAGATAAAAGATAGATAAATGATGGATGGAAGATGGAAGATAGATGATAGAAAATGAAAGAGGATAGAAGATAAAAGAGGATAGAAGATAAAAGATGATAGATAGGTAGGTAGGTAGATAGATAGATAGATGATAGATGATAGATAGATGATAGATGATAGATAGATGAGAGAGAGGGGGGGGGCTCTTTTGTAGCAGGAACTACTTTGCATATTAAGCGACACACCCCTAATGTAGCCAGTCCTCCAAGAGCTTGCAGAGCTCTTCGTACAGGGGCTACTGTCAGCTCTTGGAGGATTGCCTACATTAGGGGTTGTCACCTAATATGCAAAGGAATTCCTGCTACAAAAAGAGCCCTGGTAGGTAGGTAGACAGACAGACAGACAGACAGACAGATGGATGGATGGATGGGTAGGTGGGTGGTACATGAGCGCTGTCTAACAAAGAAGCTCATTTGTTGGTTACACAAGAGAGGGCCTTTTTGGTGGCAGCCCCATGATTATGGAACAACCTCCTCAGAAAGGTACGCTTGGCCCCCTCACTTTCAACCTTTAGTATGCATTAGCATTTTATTAGGACTGTATCTGATTAAGTTACTAGCAGTACAAATGGTGATTTAAAATTTTGGTTTTCATGTATTTTATGCATTTTATTTTATGTACTTTATCTATATTGTAAGCAGGGGCCAGGACACTAGAAGCCCTCCCACTGTTGCCCCCAAGCACCAAGAATACAGAGCATCACAGCCCCAGACAGAGTGTTCCAGCTATACCTTGCAGCTAACAACCACTGATGGACCTCTGCTCCATATGTTTATCCAATCTCCCCTTGAAACTGTCTATACTTGTAGCTGCCACCACTTTCTGTGGCAGCGAATTCTATGTGTTAATTACACTTCATATTCAAAACCTTATGTCAGGCCACTCAAGACACAATAATTTTTTTTAAAAAAAAACAACAACAGAAAAAATTCCAGAGCATTTTGATTGGCAAGACAATTACTGCCAAAGTCTGTCATGAGCAAGTTATTTTGACAGACTTGATATTTTCACTGAAGTGGCAAGATACCCATTAATTAGAGATAAACTAAATTAGGAGGCCTTGCCATCACAGTGTTAAAGCGTCTGAACTGCATTATTATTTTATTCGGGCCAATCAATTAACAACCTAATTGGCAACTTCCATGCAGTTAGACACTATGGACCAGATCCAAAGCACAGCCAGTGGAGCGAAACTGGCGCACTGGCACATCTGATGTCTCTGCCTCCTCCTTCGTAATACAGTCCCTCGAAATTTTGTTCCTGGAGAAAATTATGGGATTAGGGTTGCCAGTGCTGTGTTGGAAAATTCCTGGCGATTCGGGGTTAAGGCAGGGCCGGATTAAGGACAACCGATGCCCTAAGCACAGCCTGACAATTGGTACCCCTCGGCACTAAAACGTACCTTGTTTATTTGAAAAATCAATAAAACAAATAATAAAACAGAGAGCCTAAGGGTCCGTGACACTAATCTTCTGATGAGTTAGATGCTAGGCAGACCCAGCCAGCTAGGTTTACATTCGACAGAAGCAAAACTCTCGCACCATGAGACGAAAGCAAATGTGATCTCTGACGAGACCTTCAAACTGAACTTCATGGCAGAGCAAAACCTGCTTCCCTCTAGGACGAGCTACCACACATGGCTCCACTTCTGATTTTCCCGTGACCTCCACCATGCCACTGAGACTCCTCTTGTATTTCAGAGCAACAGACTCCCGGAAATACGGTATTTTAGACTTTACTCAACTCATTGGAATTTATGGTTCAAACAGCACTATGGGATAGGTGAACGGAATTGATACCGTCTTATTATGTTATGTTATATGTGATGTAGGTTAATGATTTGCTGGTGACTGACTGACTGGTTTGTAATTTCGGATTCTCAAGACTTCTGCATAATGTTTTGCAGGTACAGTATGTTTTGAAATGTTATACTTGATCTTAATAAACATTTTAAAATTGAAAGAAAAAAAACCCTGAACTTTTAAGTTTTAGCCACTCACCATGCCAAACAAAACATTTTTTTTAACAACGCAGAATGAAGTCGAACAGGGCAGGTAAGGTCAATTACAAAAAATTCGACAAAAGTTGAGTATGGCGGTGAAAGAGGAGGAGAAGGAAGAGACTGGATTTATACCCCACCCTTCACTCAGAGAGGTTTACAATCTCCTTTCCCTTTCCCTCCCCACAGCCTGTGAGGTAGGTGGGGCTGAGAGAGCTCTTTCAAGAACTGCTCTTTCCAGAACAGCTCTGAGAGAACCGTGACTGACCCAAGGTCACACCAGCCGCTGCATGTGGAGGAGTGGGGAATCAAACCCGGTTCTCCCAGATTAGAGTCCCTGCTCCGAACCACTGTTTTGGAGGGTGGACTCCGTGGCATTCTATGGTGCTGAGGCCCCTCCCCCTCATCAAACGCTATCCTCCTTAGGATCTATCCCCCAAATCTCCAGGAATCAGTGAATATTGCCACCCCCTCCTTCGCCAATGCAAGTGGCCTTACCCAAGGGGAACGGTACCCTTGAAGGCAACCCAAGATCCAGAAATCTCTCTGGGGCAAAGAGACGAATATTCGTCTTCCAGTTCGAAAAGCAGTAAATGCCTTTGAGGACAAATCCCTAAAACCTAACACGACATTTAAAAATCGTTTGCTTCTCACCAATGACCCCCCCAAAAAAAATCCTAATTAGATTTCTTTGTTTTTACGTGGATACATTAAATATTAGACTGCTTATTAAAGAAAACTGTGTTCAAAGGAAAGTGCCGGCATACCCTGCTAATAAAAGATGTCCTAGTCGGATTTTCCTCGGCCTCTCGTGTGCTTTAGGTCATAGCATCCTCATCAATCAAGAAAACCCATTAAAAATACCGTGCGGAAAGTGAAAGGGGTGGGGGGGGAAGGCATCCTACCCCGCGAGCTCGTGTTTGTGAACAGCTTACCGTGAAAATACAGGTTTCACAGTGAACAGCCCACACGGCCATCAATGGACGCCCAAAACGAATGTCAATTAAAAAGGCAGATGCACCAGGAGGCCGTATCCAAATGAGCAGCGACCGACACCGCCGGAGTGAAAATGATCCACTATTAATGATGCCGTTCTTTTCTGGCACAGGAGGGGAGAGAGAAAGAGGGAATTATATGCCCATTACGGATCTTATGAAGTCGGTTTACGCCTTCCCATTACATACTGAGTCTCTCCCTCTGCCACAAACGGTTGCCGTTAGCCATATAAATATTGATGTTTGTCAGCGGAGAGAAGGAATTATTAGCGGCGTACTTGGGGACGCGGCTCCAATTAATGTTTCGTTAGTAATTTCCCATTACAAAAGCCCACAAAACCCTTTAACGGACAACAAATGGGTTCTGCGGAAGACAGGGGGCTAATTTTTAGTGACGGGAATTGATCTCTTTTTAAGGATAATCCCCATCTGCAGAGAGTTTCCATTAATTAAAAAAATAAACCCCACCATTTCCACGGCATTGATGTGCCACCACATTGATGTACCACATTGGTGGTACACATTGATGTACCACGGCATTTATTTATTTATTTATTTATTCGACTTGTTATCCCGCCCTAACCCCTAAGGGTCTCTGGGCGGCTTACAGGGAGTGCTAATCACATTACTGAATCTAACCTAGGGCCACAGATATACAGGGGTAGTGACAACCCTACCAGGCACCCTTGTTGCGGCGGATCCTCGGTTGTTGTCCTGTTCTTGTGGCAGTAGTCAGTGGCATTGATTGATCTACCATCACAGGTGGAACAAGGAATTTTTATGAACTGGCTAGGAAGCTGTAAGGCACCTGTCTTGCAAACACATGCTCGGAGTCTTACAGCTTTTAGTACATTGCCAAAGTGTGGCCATCTGTACCGCAAGAGGAATCTCGGTGGTAATATCCTGGAATATACAGAGTCTCTGCTATCCAAGACATAAGAACAGCAACGGATGAAAAATAAAAGACGCGGACATTTGATTTGTTTTCGTGGCATGGAGACGAAAGAAAAGGCAGGTGTGCTCGACTGGTGAGAACGAGATCCGCCAACGTTAAGCCTTCGAGTGAGACGGAAAACCTAGGACGGCAGGTTTTAATTGAATCGCATGTTGACGTTTAGGCAGATGGGGGGGTTTTACAGGCTTTGGCGAATAAAATGCAAGTTGGCGGTGAGACAGGCAAAAAGGGACGGTGAGGAACATGCTGCAGAAAACACGAAGTCTAACAATAAAAATTTGAAGCAGGAATTGAAAACAAATCAGCCAGTATCATGATGTCCCTGTATAAATCGATGGTATGACCTCATCTGGAGTACTGTGTGCAGTTCTGGTCACCACACCTCAAAAAGGATATTTATAGCATTGGGGAAGTGCCGAAAAGGGCAACTCGAATGATACAAGGGTTGGAACACTTTC
>NW_015171579.1:47529-51912 GCF_001447785.1 Gekko japonicus | reverse complement strand
TCCATCTAGTCCAGCATCCTGTCTCACACAGGGGCCAACCAGTTCCTTTGGAGGACCAACAACAGGGCATAGAGGCCGAGGCCTTCCCGTGATGTCAAGAACATCAGAAGAGCCCTGCTGGATCAGACCAGTGGTCCATCTAGTCCAGCATCCTGTCTCACACAGGGGCCAACCAGTTCCTTTGGAGGACCAACAACAGGGCATAGAGGCCGAGGCCTTCCCGTGATGTCAAGAACATCAGAAGAGCCCTGCTGGGTCAGACCAGTGGTCCATCTAGTCCAGCATCCTGTCTCACACAGGGGCCAACCAGTTCCTCTGGAGGACCAACAATAGGGCATAGAGGCCGAGGCCTTCCCGTGATGTCAAGAACATCAGAAGAGCCCTGCTGGGTCAGACCAGTGGTCCATCTAGTCCAGCATCCTGTCTCACACAGGGGCCAACCCGTTCCTCAGCCAGTTCCACATGTATGGAGTGCAGAGGAGAGCTATGAGGATGATCGGGGGCCTGGAAACCAAGAAGCCCTGTGAGGAAAGGCTGAGGGACTTCTTGGGAATGTTCAGTCTGGAGAAGAGGAGGCTAAGGGGGGGACAGGATTGCTGTCTTGAAGACTTTGAAGGGCTGTCACTTGGAGGAGGGAAGGGAGCTGATCCTGCGTTGGGCAGGGGCTGGATTAGATGGCCTCTATGGCCCCTTCCAACTCTTTGATTCTAGGATTCTACAGGGACCGCGCGTGTTCCCATGGTGCACCTGGTTTTGCACGATCACTGTGTCTTGTTACTAGGGCAATGCACAGATGTTCCATATGGGTATCGCTTCCATTCACACGAACATCTGGCTTGGGGAAACAGACGGTATACCTACGTGGAAAACCCACAAATTGCCTTATTGCCACAATACGGTAATTGTACAAAAAAGCACTGCCGGAGGGCTCTCCACTCCCTGTTCCCGAATAGGACATCAGTGTGCCATCTGCAAAGGGCTGGAGACCTCCTACCAAATCACCTTTCACGCTTTATGAACTGTCCGGCCATAATGAGCGGAGATTGAGAGCAATGCTCCCGCTAAGCCGTGGACTCTTGTGAGCAAAAATTCTACTTTGTGAGCTGCTGGCATGAAAGTTGTGAGCGGGCGATCTGGCTTCTGCATAAATTAGTTTGCTGTGGAGCCCTCCTTCCGGAGCTAAGACAAAAAATGTGTGAGCTGGAGGCTAAAAAACGGTGAGCCAGCTCACACTAATTCAGCTTAAAGGGAACACTGGTTGAAAGATTGCATTATCGATGTTGTAATTGCAAAACTGGAGCAAAGAAGACGAACTGATGTTTCATCTTTGCATTGCGTTTGCTTCCGCACTGCAACAGGGAATGGCAATTTCACCTGTCGCGCCTGAAAAACAATATTAACTTGTTACAATTGCTGACCCCCCCACAGCAAGGCCGTTAAAGTACATCTTGACAGCATTGGAAGCCCAGGTCCTTTCCAAATCTTGTCCTGTTCATATGTGTTCCGCACATTAAGAAAATTTCTCTGCCTGCAGTGCCATCTAGTGGTAAGAGAAATACAGCACAGGCACAAGTTTTGGAAGATCAGAACCTGGGTCTCGTTTTATCTGGAGGCTGGAAAATATTCTTTTTTTCAAAACCGATCACGGTTGTGTGTGCGTGTGTTACACTATACATTTCCCACCACTTCTAAACATTTGGAAAAAAATATACAGAATAGAAGTCATAAGCATCAAAATAAAGCCACTGCGCGAGACAGGATGGTGGAATAGATGGACCACTGGTCTGATCCAGCAGGGCTCCTCTTCTTGACATGACATTATGGCTGCTATAAATAAATTCCTACTCTTCCTCAGTTTTCTCTTGTGAGGGAAACGGTGCCTCAACATGGCAAAAACAGAACACATGATGAAGGAAGGGAGTTGCAGCCTAGGATCGGAATACGGGTAGTACATAAACACCTAGTTTCTTTAAATGAAACTAAGTCCTCAGGGCCAGATGAACTGCATCCAAGGGTACTAAAAAAACTCGCAGATGTAATTTCTGAACTTCTGGCCATTATTTTTGAGACTTCTTGGAGAACAGGTGAGGTGCCAGAAGGTTGGACGTGGGTAAATGTTGTCCCCCATCTTCAAGAAGGGGGAAAAGGAGGATCCAGGTAATTACCGACTCATCAGCTTGACATCTATACCTGGGAAAGTTTTAGAACAAATCATCAAACAGACAGTCCTTGAGCATTTAGAAAGGATGGCTGTGATTACTCAGAGCTAGCATGGGTTTCTCAAGAACAAGTCATGTCAGACTAACCTTATCTCTTTTTTCGAAAAAGTTACTACCTTGCTGGACCAAGGGAATGCTGCAGACATAGTTTATCTTGATTTCAGTAAGGCTTTTGATAAGGTTCCACATAATATTCTTGTTGACAAGTTGGTAAAATGGGGTTTCGATCCTATGACTGTTAGGCGGAATGCCTGTGAATGGTTCCTCATCCTCTTAGAGAGGAGTGACAAGTGGAATGCCTCAGGGAGCTGTCCTGGGACCTGTTTCGTTCAACATCTTTATAAATGATTTGGATGAAGGAATAGAAGGAATGCTTATTAAATATGCAGATGATACTAAATTGAGAGGGGTAGCAAACATGGCAGAAGACAGAGGTATTTGTGAATGCCCTGCACTGTGCAGGGGGTTGGAGTAGATGGCCCTGGAGAACCCTTCCAACTCTATGATTCTGTTATTCTAAGAGAATGCATTCCCTGGGACTTACTCGAGACCTAGGTTTCCTGTCTCATGACCGATGCTGATTTCTCCACGCCTACTACCCGTCTGTTATCACACCTAATCCAATCATACCTGCTATTGTCATTCACCTATTGTCATTCACCTGCTATTGTCATTTGGCATCTGAAATCATTCCAATCTCTATTGATATAAGGACAGATGGACTCACATTCTAGCTGTATCTGAAGATGTGACTCACGAAAGCTCATCCCCTGCCACAAATTTTGTTGGTCTCGAAAGTGCTACAGACAAAAACGGCTACCCATCTTGATCTGTCTCATTGCCAATTCTGATTTCTCCATGCCTATCGTATCACATATTTCTCTGCACATCACACCTAATCCAATCACGCCCCCTATTGTCATTCACTTGCTATTGTCATTTGCCTGTTAATGTCATTCTGCATCTGAAATTACTCCACTTTCCAAGCGATAAGTACAGAGGGCCTCCCATTCTAGCTGTATCTGACGAAGTGAGCAGTGACTCACGAAAGTGCCTCTCCTGCCACATACGAAAGCGCCTCTCCTGCCACATATTTTGCTTAATCTTTAAGGTGCTACTGTACTCTGGCTCTTTTCTACTCATCTTGATCACTTTCCGTCAAATTATCTTTGGTCAGTGGACTTCACCCCCAGCAATGCATTTCAGCTATTAAGGGAGGGGGAGAAACAATGAGTACCTTCAAGGAGACAAACTATTAAGCATGTTAGGTGTTTGGGAAACCAAAGCAATGCAAGTGAACTGCATTAGTGATTGTGCTTAAAATAAACTGAGTTGCCTTGGGGAAAAAATGAAACTGATGTTGGCATTCAGGACTATATACATTCAGGCATATTACAAAAACAGAAATTGTACAACTTGAAAGAAAAGGCTGTGCCTCAATGGACCACCCTAAAATAAGCTCAGTGTTTGTACAAAAACATAGTGGGGCAGAGAGCTAATTATTATCAATTAACTATCATCAATTACTGGGCAGCAGCCTCAGACCTTCATGTATTATCACACACAGAAACCAAGCCTCCACTGCTGACAAAGGTGTGTGGTCGTCAACTGGAAGCTAGATTGGTTCGGACTGGCTTTCAGACACACTGGGATCGATTTACATGGCACATCTATCAGGCTGTAAAGTGGATTGCTGTGTTCACGGTAATGCTATGCAGAAAAAAGATATTGGGTGGCTGTGCCCCTGAGCACAGAGTATATTACAACATATCTTTGGCCAACTTGCATCTTCAAAAATTCGAAATGGTGCAGATACCCTGAAAACTCTACCAATTCAATAAGCACACTAAAACAAACCTGACCATGTTTCCACAACCACAGTAAAACCAAGACATGCAAGCATGGCCACTTGCTTTTGTCAGTCAGTCAGGAGGGAAGGAAGGAAGGAAGGAAGGAAGGAAGGAAGGAAGGAAGGAAGGAAGGAAGGAAGGAATCTTTCCCTTCCCCTCCTCACAACACACACCCTGTGAGGTAGGTGGGGATGAGAGAGCTCTTTCGAGAACTGCTCATGAGAAAACAGCTCTGAATGAACTTGTAACTGACCCAAGGTCACACCAGCAGCTGCATGCAGAAGAGTGGGGAATCAAACCCATTTCTCCCAGAT
>NW_015171579.1:39509-45021 GCF_001447785.1 Gekko japonicus | reverse complement strand
GAACTTAACTCCTTGGTAAAACTTGACTCCTCAATGAGGAAAAGTCCCTTTCCCGAGGTGTGTCAATGCTTCTCGCATGTCACGTTTTTAAGCTGCAGAAGACTGAATTCTCTGACACATGTCAACTTTTATAGAGACATGTTCATCACCAGTTATACTTAGCAAAGCAGCAGCATGCGTAGATTGCTTTCTTTTGGGTCTCGGTGGCTAACGAATAGGCTTGCCAACCTTCACACGAAGCCTGGTGATCTCCATCCAACAAAGATTGGTTCCCCTGGAGAAAATGGCTGCTTCAGAGGGTGGACTGGATGGCATCGTTTTCCGCCGAGGTCCCTCCCCTTCCCAAACCCCGCCCTCTCCCTCCACCCTCCAGGAATCTCCCAACCCAGAATTGGCAGTCCTCCACAGATGCCACTAAAAAGTTGGAAACCAGGACCAAACAGGACCTTTTGCCTGCAAAAGCAACCAGGGATGTGTAACAGTTGGATCTAGGCCCTCACTCCTGGAGCTTGGGGAGGGGGGCGTGGGCATTTTGACATGGGACTAAGAAGTTCATTTATTCCGACCGCTTGCCACAATGCAGGTATTCATCCGTCAGCTCCCCAAAGGTCAAGCAGGCCTCCAAGTTCAGACCACTGTGATGTGTACTTGAAGTGTACCCTTTATAGTCCCGATCCAGAAGTATCCAGAAGTATTTGAGCACAATGGGTCTAACGGCTGTGGTTTGACATCATCCACACCTGCAAAAACACCACCACAGGCTGCTCTGACACTGACCTTTGGGGAGGAGTACATAGAGAACAGAGCTGCGGTGGCTCAAGTGGTTAAGATGCTGAACTCCGGTTTTAAAGGTAAAGGTCTCCCTTGCTCGAAGGCCAGTCGAGTCCGACTCTAGGGTTGCGGTGCTCATCTATCTCCGTTTCCAAGCCGAAGAGCCAGCGCTGTCCGAAGACGTTTCCGTGGTCATGTGGCCGGCATGACTAAACACCGAGGCGCACGGAACGCTGTGACCTTCCCACCGAAGTGGTACCTATTTATCTACTTGCAATTTCTTGCTTTCGAACTGCTAGGTTGGCAGCAGCTGGAACAAGAGACGGAAGCTCACTCCATCATGCGGCACCCGGGTCTCGAACTGCTGAACTACTGACCTTCCACAGCCTGCAGTTCAGCGTCTTAAACACTTGAGCCACCGCAGCTCCATTTTAGGGATGACATCTTTTCAAATATTTAAAGAGAGCGATCATGTCCCCCCCTCAATCTCCTCTTCTCCAGACTAAACATTCCCAAGGCCCTCAGCCTTTCCTTATAGGGCTCAGTCTCCAGACCCCTGATCATCCTCGTCGCTCTCTTCTGCACCCTCTCGATTTTGCCCACATCCTTTTGGAAGCGAGGCCTCCGGAACTGCACACGGTACTCAAGATGCGGCCTGACCAAGGCAGTATACAGAGGGGCTAACAGCCAGACAGCCAAATTATGGCACAAAAGCATTTCCGAGTAGGTAGATAAAAATCACAAAGGCAGATCTAACAACAAACCGTCAGGGTCAGGTTGTAATAATAAATCACCACGGTTTTGCTGTCTAGACGATTGTAAAGAGAATACCATTAAGAGGCACAACCAATTTCTCTCCTCTTAGACTTGGCAATAAGAAAGAGACGATCCGGAAGAAACAGAGGGGGGAAGATTATTTCTAGCGTTAGGTAACCGGAAGACGTCCTCCAAAGCGAGCCAACGGGAGGTGACATGCGGTTGGAACGGGATTGCTGGGTTCACGTATCACCACTATCTATCGGCCGCTTTTTTAACTTTGACATTCAAGCCTGAACGCTCCCTAGATGCTAAAATGACTAAGCTGAGGCTACCGTACCTTGGTCACGTTATGAGACGACGAGAGTCACTGGAAAAGACAATAATGCTGGGAATAGATGAAGGCGGCAGGAAAAAAGGAAGACCCAACATCAGATGGACTGACTCCGCTGAGGAAGCCACAGAAGTTTGCAAGACCTGAGCAATGCTGAGAGACAGTCCAGTATAGTGGTTAGGAGCGCGGACTCCAATCTGGGAGAAACTGAACTTCATTTCCCACGCCTCCACACGCAGCCGCTGGTGTGACCGTGGGCCAGTCACACGTTCTCTCAGAGCTGTTCTCTCAAGAGCAGTTCTCTCAAGAGTTCTCTCGGCCCCACCCGCCTCACAGGGGCGTCTGTTGTGGGGAGAGGAAGGGAAAGGAGATTGTCAGCCGCTCTAAGACTCCGGGTGAAATCCATTCTCTTCTTAGCGATAAGACGCTTTGGAGGACATTAATTCATAGAGTCACCATAAGTCAGAGGTGACTTGACGGGACTTAACAGAATGGAAGCTCACAGATCACTGAGTGCAAAAGGTAGATCAAGATGGATAGCCATTGCAAAGACCCTATGACAGGCCAGTCCCTACAGCAAAGAATAAATGGACATAAGTCTGACATTAGAAATCACAACTTTCAAAAACCAGTGGGGGGAAACTGTAACTTTCCAGGACATTCAGTTGCTGACCTAAGAATAGCAGTTCTCTTACAAAGGGAGATTAGAAAGAGATTGCTGAAATCACAACTGATAATGAAGTTCAAGACAAACGTATCCTCCTGGGCTGAATCAAGACCTAGGTTTCCTGTCTCATTACCAATGCTGATTTCTCCACCCCTACTAACCCTCTGCATATCACACCTAAATCCAATCACACCTGCTATTGCCATTCAGCATCTGAAATCACTCTATTCCATGATAAAAGGACAGATGGACTCACATTCTAGCTATATGTGTAGAAGTGAGCAATGACTCATGAAAGCTCATCCCCTGCCACAATCTTGTTAGTCTTGAAGGTTCTACTGGACTCTTGCTCTTTCCTGAGTGCAAAAGGGTCAACGTAGTTGTTGTTGTTGTTCAGTCGCACAGTCGAGTCCGACTCTTCGCGACCCCATGGACCAGCTCCCGCCAGGCCCTCCTGTCTTCTGCCGACCTCTGAAGTTGGCTCAATTTCATGTTCGTTGCCTCGATGACACTGTCTAACCATCTCATCCTTTGCCGTCCCCGTCTTCTTTGACCTTCAATCTTTCCCAACGTAGTTACTCCTCCCATAATTCTTTTTTAAAAAAACGTATCGGGCATGCAAAGCAGAGGAAATTTCCACGAACCCATATCCATAATGTCGGAAGCACAGCAGAGAAAATCTGAGTCGTAGCAGCTATCCCCTTTACAGACCTAAGCGTGGAAAAGTTGAACAGAAGCTCTTGAAAGGAAGCAGCTGTCCGAAAGGGCTGACAGAGGGAGAGACGGGTGGACAGAGGGTTATATAACCTGAGGGTGATCAAAAGACCTCTCCTGTAAAGCTTGACAGCTAATGAATCATCCCAATTTCTGTAAGCACTGGCACTACCCTGTAAGAGCAGTTTTAATACAGGTCTTGCTGCTGCCACGGAGCTCCACTTACATAAGGGGCAGGTAAATAACAATAGCCTTGAACTCGACAGCCCAGTGTGAACCGATCTTGGCAGGTTTGGCAAGCCAAGGAGGGTTGGCACTGGTTACTGCTTGGATGGGACACTGATATGAGAGAGAGAGAGGGGGGGGGGGTTTATACCCCACCCTTCATTCAGAGCCTCAGAACATCTTATAATCTCCTCTCTTGAGAGAACAGCTCTGACAGAACTGTGGCTTGCCCAAGGTCATCCAGCAGCTGCAAGCGGAGGAGTGGGGAATCAAACCCGGTTCTCCCAGATTAGAGTCCGCGCATGTAACCACTACACCAAACACCAAGGAAGTCCAGGGTCACTAGGCAGAAGCAGGCAATGGCAAAACACCATTGGCCCCGGTCACACGGGCCAGATAACGCAGGGGGGAGGCGTGGCTGTTTGCCCCAGAGCAAAATAAAGTGTGGTAGCCCGATCACACGGTCCCCCAAGTCTTCGCGCTTAGGCTGGTAGCTGCCGATCACACGGCGATGGTGTAGCATGGCAAAGAAGCGGTGCGGCAAGCGTTACACGTTTGTGCACCTGCGCAGTTCCGCGGAGCAGCACTGCTTTCAGTTATGTGTTTGTGTGCATGCGCTTACGGAAAACATCCGGTTTGCGATGGGACATGGACTGGCGCCGGATGCCACAGGAGACTAGCGCTCCCGCGATCAGACGCCCGCCCCTGCCCTGCGTTTTCCAGATACTAGTGCACTTTCCAAGGTATTTTTTAACTCCGCATCTTCGGCGGGACGCCACGGGTTGGCCACGGGTGCGCTTCCCTTTCCAGATGTTGCGGTGTGATCACGCCCCGAAAATCCGCCCGGCATTCGTGCCTCTCGTGCGGCAAATCCTCCGTGTGAACAGGGCCATCGTACCTTTTTCCTCCTTGGTTTCTGTACTTTCGTTTTAAAAAGTAATGGAAAATACCCGCGAGGTGAAACCGTGGGATATGGCACTGATGATGACGACGATGACAATGCCATGGCCGTCGAGCTGTAGCCAAAGTATGGCAACCCGGGAGGGTTTTCAAGACAAGAGAGGTTCAGAGGTGGTTTGCCATCGCCTGCCTCTGCCTAGTGACCAACGCTGGACTTCCTTGGTGGCCTCCCATCCAAGTCCTAACCAGGGCCAACCCTGCTTAGCTTCTGAGCTCTGACTATATCAGGCTCGCTTGGACCATCCAAGTCAGGGCAGAGGTGGTTGGCCATTGCCTGCCTCTCCATAGTGACCCTGGACTTCCTCGGTGGTCTCCCACCCAAGTCCTAACCAGGGCCGACCCTGCTTAGCTTCCGAGATCTGATGAGACCAGGCTAGCCTGGGCCATCCCGGTCAAGGGAGCCCCCAAGTTACCCAGTCAGTGCTTTTTTCATAGACCAGGACCCTCCCTGGCCACACCCGCTCTCTGTGACCTCACAGGCCCCGCCCACAGCACAAGAGAGACCCGGCAGGCAAGGAGACCAGAAGGAGGGAAAGGATGGCCGGGCTAAGGAGGGCAGGATGAAGATGAGTCCTTATTCTCTTTTCACTTATGGGGACCCCGCAAGGGGATTTCAAAGCAAGAGACCTTCGGAGGTGGTTGGCCAATGGCCTGCCTGTGCCTGGGCTTCCTCGGTGGGCTCCCCTCCAAGGACTAACAAGGGCCGACCCTGCTTAGCATCTCAGATCTGGACACAGCCTGAAACTGCAGCATGCAAGTATTACGTGGTTACGCATGACAATTATTTCAATTTGCTTTTTTTTAACATGAAGCTCCATAAATGGGGAAAGGGGGAGGGCAGAAATAATTCATGAACATAAGGACGTGAGAGAAGCCCATTGTTGGATCAGGCCAGTGGCCCATCCAGTCCAACTCTCTGTCTGTCACACAGTGGCCAAAAATACCAGGTGCCATCAGGAGGTCCACCAGTGGGGGCAGGACATTAGACGCCCTCCCACTGTGCCCCCCCTCCAAGCACCAAGAAGACAGAGCATCACTGCCGCAGACATAAGAACACAAGAGAAGCCATGTTGGATCATCCAGTC
>NW_015171579.1:34910-39008 GCF_001447785.1 Gekko japonicus | reverse complement strand
CCTGGGCCTTTTAATTGGAGATGCCCGGGATTGAACCGGGGACCTTCTGCATGCCGAGCAGATGCTCCGCTGCTGAGCCATGGCCCCACTTCATGGCTCTCCGGGGTCTCAGGCTGAGGTCTTTCACATCACCCACAACCTGGGCCTTTTAATTGGAGATGCCGGGGATTGAACTGGGGACCTTCTGCATGCTGAGCAGACGCTCTGCCACTAAGCCACGGCCCCACTTCATGGCTCTCCGGGGTCTCAGACTTAAGTCTTTCACATCACCCACAACCTGGGCCTTTTAATTGGAGATGCCGGGGATTGAACCAGGGACCTTCTGCATGCCAAGCAGAGGCTCTTCCACTGAGCCACTTAACAATTTGCTGTCTGCAAACAAAAAGCACCCCGGAAATCTACACATTTTGCCAAATAGAGTCCTTTTTTTGACCCCCAAATCCATTTAGCATACTGGGGTAAAAACACCCTTGAGTTTATTAAGATACTGCTTCAAAAAATACTTCCCACTGTCTATTCTAGGAGAAGATGAACCCGTACAATTTCCCTCCCTCCCACCCACCATTTTGGTGGTCTGAAATAAGCACGGCACTTCTGGGACTCCTCCATTTCAAGGGCCTCCGTGGGCATTAATGAGAACGAGAGCGCCGTCGGATGCTGAGATACTCCAGTCTACTCCCACTGGAACCAACAGGCGTGGGCTGGAGTAACTCTGCATAGCACCGCTCTCTTATTCGGTTCAAAACCCCCAGTGCGGTTTGAATTCAAAGGAGGCATTCGGGTCTTTGGGGGAAACACTGATTTTCAATCATGGCGTTTCTGATCTTATCTGACAGCCGGAATCCGGGAAGGAACAAAGCCTGCACGAGACTACAGAACTCTCTCTTTTTAAAAACAATGTAGACTATCTCCTCTTGTTTCAGGAGGGCTGCGTGCTGGCCTGCAGAAGGAGAGCTAGGTTCGAGTCCAGCGGCGTCTTAGAGAGCAAGAAGCTTTTGGGGGTTTGAGCTTTCAAGAGTCCAAACGAAGAATCTGACAAGGAAACTCTGACTCTCAAACTAAAAATGATTAAAATGTGGGATCTGCGGCCAGACGATGCAGTGGTGGCCACAGGAATGAACTGCTTTCAAAGGGTATAAGATAGATTCATGGAGGATAAGTCTATCAATGGCTACTAGCCAAGGTGACTGAGGGGAACCTCCATATTCAGAGGCACTAAGCCTCTGAATCCCAGAGCCAGGAGGCAACATCGGGGGAAGGCCTCGGCCTCTGTGTCATAAGAACATAAGAGAAGCCAATGTTGAATCAGGCCAAAGGCCCATCCAGTCCAACACTCTGTGTCACACAGTGGCCAAAAACACCAGGGGCCATCAGGAGGTCCAGCAGTGGGGCCAGGACACTAGAAGATCTCCCACTGTTGCCCCCTCCCAAGCAGCAAGAATACAGAGCATCCCTTGCCCCAGACTGGGAGTTCCTATCTAGACCTTGTGGCTAATAGCCACCAATGGACCTCTGCTCCATATGTTTATCCAATTTCCTCTTGAAGCTATCCATGCTTGTAGCCGCCACCGCCTCCTGTGGCAGTGAATTCCATGTGTTCATCACTGTTTGGGTGAAGAAGTACTTCCTTTTATCTGTTCTAACCCGACTGCTCAGCAATTTCACCGAGTGTCCACTCAATTTCATTGAATGTCCTGTTGTTGGCTGTCCGGAGGAGCTGGTTGGCAGAATGTTAGACTAGATGGTGAACTGGTCTGATCCAGAGGGGCTCTGCTGATGTCCTTAGCAGGGGAAAGGCCGCTGCCTCTCTGCCCAGTTGTTGGCCATCCAGAGGAATGGGTTAGCCACTTTGTGAGACAGGATGCTGGACCAGATGGACCACTGGTCTGACCCAGCAGGGCTCTTCTGATGTTCTCATAAACCTCTGAATTCCAAAGCCAGGAGGCTACATCAGGGGAAGGCTCTTCTTATGTTCATGTCAGGGAAGGCCTCGGCCTCTATGCTCTGTTGTTCGCCATCCAGAGGAACTGGTTGGCCACTGTGTGAGACAGGATGCTGGACTAGATGGACCACTGGTCTGATCCAGCAGGTCTCTTCTGATGTTCTTATGACGGTCTTGGCCTCTATGCCCTGTGGCTGACCACCAGAGGGACTGGTTGGCCACTATGTGAGACAGGATGCTAGACTACATGGACCATTGGTCTGATCCAGCAGGGCTCTTCTTATGTCCTCATGAAGGCCTCAGTCTCTCTGCCCTGTTATTGGCCCTCCAGAGGAACTGGTTGGCCACTGTGTGAAATGCTGCTAGACTAGATGGACTATTGGTCTGACCCAGCAAAGCTCTTCTGATGTTCTCATAAACCTCTAAATCCCAGAGCTAGGAGGCAATATCAGGGGAAGGCCTCAGCCTCTCTGCCCTGTTGTTGGCCCTCCAGAAGAACGGGTTGCCCACTGTGTGAGACAGGAGGCTGGACTAGAAGGACCACTGGCCTGACCCAACAGGGCTCTTCTGATATTCTTAAAAATCTCATACCCCCAAAATCTTGTTGGTCTCTAAGTTGCCACTGGACTCAAATCTAGCCGACCTCTTTTTGTAGGACTTATCCCATTTTGAGCCCCTTGAGGACTGCCAGATTAAAAAAAAAAAGAGCGAGAGAGTTAAGGCTGCCTGCTGTCGACAGCAGAAGCAGCCAGCGTTTCACTCAGCATGTTTGGAATAAGCACATTTCAGGGCCAGTGCGGGCTGCTGTTCTCAAGCAGAATACACTGGAGAGTAAATGGATGGGAAGAGAATGCTGAATTGTTGCTGTAAGTACACAGGGAGCCGAGCACCCGCTCCGGAAAGCTCAGACTTCCAGCTGTTTTATGTTCCCGGAGCCGTATTATTTTATAGCATACACTTACAAGTTTGCTTCTTCCCAAGACACCAGGTTTTAGCATGCAGCGGTAAAGTAGAACAGATGAATGAGTTGACGCTTCCATTTCTCCCTGAAGCAAAGCCTGCTGCACAGACGCCAATTATAACACGAAACGTAAGCCAGCTCCGTCTGACTGACACATCAAAACAGGAGCGGGCTGAACAAAGAGGATCAAGTTTTAAAGAGGGAACTTATTTTTGAAAAGATTCCCCCCCAAGTCAAGACGTACCATCAGAAAAGGAAAACAAAAAAAGAACCTTAGATCACCCTTACAATCTAAAACGTCGTACTGTTAAGTTCCGAACAATACGCATTTTCCAATTCCCAACTCAATCTCCGGACAGAAATTAAGCAAATTGGTTCATTCTGCCGTGCCATCTGCCAGGTGGCTCTCGGTGCCACGTGGCGCTCCAGATTGGGCGTACTTCATTTCAGAGCATGGAAGCCATTGTGTTATTGGCAAGGCTGGTAGCACTGAACATACCAGCGACGGACTGGCTGCCTTTTCCAAAATGCCGAAAACAAAGCAAAAATACTGTGGACAATAATGAAAACTGATACACAAAATATACATATATGTATCAGAAAGTGCAAAGCGTATCAAGTACAATAAAGTACAATAAAGTCACAATTTTCAACACTGAAATTGTGACTTTATTGTAGTTTACTAGGAATAAGGCCTGTTGTGGAAATAAATACAACGAGCTCTAGAAAGAGGCTCTAGGAGAGTGCCCTGGCTTTGGGTACACAGTGTGAATTTGCTGTGGCGACCTCAGCAGGGTATAATGACAGAGTCCACCATTTTCTCCAGAGGAACTGATCTCTGCTACCCGAAGAGCAGTTGTAATTTTGAGTGATCTCCAGCCCTCACCTGGAGATTGGCAAAAATTGTTACCCAGGATGAAATGGCTGGTTTGGAGGGTGGAGTCTATGGCATTGCACCTGTCTGAGGTCCAACCCCTCCTAACACTCCACCCTCTCCAGGCTCCACCCCTCAAATCCCCAGAAATTTTCCACCCTGGAGTTGGCAACCCCATCTTCTTCCCAGCTAACCATCAACCTAGTGTTATCTTCCCCCCTGATTTCAGCTGACTTCTGCCCTCCCTCCTGCAGAGCAGTTGTAATTCTGAGTGGTCTCCAGCCCCCACCTGGAGATTGGTAACAATGGTTCCCCATGAGG
>NW_015171579.1:22255-33527 GCF_001447785.1 Gekko japonicus | reverse complement strand
TCTTGTGGGGGGGGGGGAGTTTGAGGGGCAGAATAGAGTGAAGTCCAATCAGCTTCCATATGCAAATGACCTTGAAATGCTGGCCCAATCAGAGAAGAGTGGCCTAGGCTGCAGTGGGTGGGAGAGACCTCAGGAAACGCAGGTAGTGGATAGGGACAGTTTCTGAGTGACATATCAGGGAGCTGATTTTGCCGGGCATGGAACTTTGCCACCCCAACTGGCTTTTATATTTATAGAGAGATTACAGTTGATATGTTTTCCACTTTCTATGAGAGAGAGAGAGAAGGAGAAGGAGGAGGAGGAGGAGGAGACAGTGGCGGAGGAGGAGGAAATTGGATTTATACCCCGCCCTTCACTACCCAAAGGAGTCTCAGAGCGGCTTACAAACTCCTTTCCCTTCCCCTCCCAACAACAGAGAGAGAGAGAGAGAGAGAATTGTTTTTTGTTATTGTCCACAGTATTTTTGCTTTGGTTTTGATCTTTTTCCGTGGTTCTCGCTGGTTGTATTTTCTAAAATGGCACCGGGACAGCTTGGGGCGGGGGGAGAAAGTGGCATACGATTCTGTGAGACTTTTTTGGGAAGCGAACAACAGGCCCAGCAGCAACTGTGGCACTGCCCTCCGATGCAGAATAAAGAGGGGTGGAACACAGAGTTAAACTGGGGGGAAAGTAAACACCCTGTTGAATCATCCATGCCTTGATGTGTCATGGTGGGTAAGGGTGTAAAAGAGACCGGTGGATCCCAAATCAGTTTCTTCCTTCCTTGGCTCTTAACTAAGGACAGAGCACAATATATTAGCGCCAAGCACTAATGCAGGGGTCCCCAACGTGTTGCCCTCGGGCTCCACATTGCCCAGCAACACCTTTCTTGGTGCCCACAAAGTGTTTTTATAGAAAGTGGGCAGGGCCAGGTGGAGGTTGGATCCAGCAGTGCTTCTGATTGGCTGTGCAGGTTGGAACTCTTCCTCTTGAGAGCCAGTTTGGTGTAGTGGTTAAGAGCGCGGACTCTAATCCAAAGCAGCAAAATCATTCTTTAATGCTTTCACTTTCACTCCAAGTTCCTCCCGTTAGCTACACCCATCTATAAATTTTGGATGCTAATAAACCAGCTGCAAAATTCTCATCAAAACACCCTTGGAAATTATTTTATGGAAATTGGTTAGGTCAAGGTTCTCCAGCATACTGACCATGGCCACCATGGTGCCCACCAACACTTTTCCTGTTTCTAGAAAGTGGGTGGGGCCAGGTGGGGCTTTTGTCCAGTAGGGCTTTTGATTGGCTGTGCAGATCTTAAATATTGAAGAGTTACTAGGAGAGTTATGAAGAAGCACACTCGCCGACATTTCGGAGCTGGCTCCGCCTCCTGCGGCAGCCATTTTATTGTTGCGCCCACCACCTTGTGCAAGGATTCCAAAAGCGCCCGCAGTTTCAAAAAGGCTGGGGTCCCCTGTACTGGAATTTGGATTTGCTTTAACAGGATGGGGGTACAGAAGTTCACCAGGCCTTTGCTAATCCAACAAGCTCTTCTTGAAAAGCAACTCGCTATTGCTAAGGCAGGTATTGGAAAGGGCTCGCTGAAGCGCCCACCAACCTAACAGCCCAGAGCTGGCCCAGGTGTAGACAACCAAATCTGTACAACGGCGTTGGCCACATGCTATGATTTAAGCTTCCACAAACCTCGTTTTTACAAAGTGCATCAAAGAGGGAGGAGGATAATGAAGCTACAGGATGGGGAATAACCTGAATGGGATTGCAGCAAACGAGTTCATTGCAACTCCCGCCTAAATCGAAAGGAGAGCTAGAACACGGAACAGAACAGGCTTGCCGTCTCTTCAACGAACCACATAAGAACATAAGAGAAGCCCATGTTGGATCAGGCCAATGGCCCATCCAGTCCAACACTCTGTGTCACACAGTGGCCAAACATACCAGGTGCCGTCAGGAGGTCCACCAGCGGGGCCAGGACACTAGAAGCCCTCCCACTGTCGTCCCCCCCCCAAGCACCACCCCCAAGCACCAAGAATACAGAGCATCCCTTGCCCCAGCCTGAGGGTTTTCGGTTTCAAATTTTTATTGTTGAACTTTGTGTATTCTGCAATATGTTCCGCACAGTCCCTTTTTGCCTGTCTCATCGACTTGCATTTTATTTGCCAAAGCCTGTACCCCCCCCCATCCGCTTAAACTTCAACATGTGATTCGATTAAAATCTGCCGTCTCCATACGCTTATCCAATTCCCTCTTGAAACATCACTTGCCCCGGACATACGAACATAAGAGAAGCCAATGCTGGATCAGGCCAATGGCCCATCCAGTCCAACACTCTGTGTCACACAGTGGCCAAAAATACCAGGTGCCATCAGGAGGTCCATCAGTGGGGCCAGGACACTAGAAGCCCTCCCACTGTTCCCCCCCCCAAAGCACCAAGACTACAGAGCATCTCTTGCCCCAGACCGAGAGTTCCTATCTACACCTTGTGGCTAATAGCCACTGATGGACCTCTGCTCCATATGTTTATCCAGTTCCCTCTTGAAGCTGTCCACGCTTGTAGCCACCGCCACCTCCTGTGGCAGTGAAACCACGAGGCATTGGACATTTGCATTTCCCCACCAGAGGTATGACAAACGGCAATCTTATCTTTTCCTTTGCTTCTGCTCTCTGCTGCCTAAGAAACCCTGTGTGCTCTCTGATTAAAACTAGAAGTCAGCCCCAAAACATTGCTGGCACATATATTACCAAAAGGACAACAGCCATATGCTCTTCTGTGCCTCCAGTCCTCTATTATGCTACTGTCGGTGTGTAATTTTTTTCTCCTCTAGCAGACCAACAACACTTCTGGCAATTTCCGTATAACGCTAACTTTAAAGGGACTGTACGAGACAGCCCGAAACAGCTGCACAGCGGGGAATGCCTCCCTGCCGTGCAGCTGTTTCTCAAGCTGTCTTCCTCAGTCCTTTTAAATTTTAAAGAGACTGCAGAAGACAGCCTGAAACAGGTGGGCGGTGGGGTACGTCTTCCTGTGTCTCGGCTGTTTCTGCGGCTTTTGCGGAGTCTCTTTAAACCCTTGCTTTCCACTCCATCCATGAACTACCACGAACCGCTTTAAAAGTTCATGGAAGTTCGCAAACCAGGAACAGGGAAAAATTCGCGCTGAATTTTGCTTCGTAGTTTGTTTCGTGCCCACCTCTAGTCAGGGTAACAGGACACAACAAACAACAATATGCTAGCAGGGGAAATATCCAAATTAAAAATCTGATGTCTTCATGAACCCTGCAATCTGTCTACACCTGTTTAATCTTTTAAAACTTTTCAGAAGCAAGCACTCCACACGATGTAGTGATGGCTACAGGGACAGATGGCTTTAAAAAGGGGATCAGACAGATTCACGGAGGATAGGTCTATCAGTCGCTCCTAGTCATGGTGACTGAAGGGAACCTCCATGTCCAGAGGCAGTCAACCTCTGAATCCCAGTGCCAGGAGGCAACATCGGGGAAGGCCTGGACCTCTACACCCTGCTGCTGGACCTCCAGAGGAACTGGCTGGCCACTGTGTGAGACAGGATGCTGGACTAGGTAGACCGCTGGTCTGATCCAGCAGGGCTCTTCTGATGTTCTTCTAAACAGATTTGGGTTCAGTAAACGAGCATCAAGGGTCTCATCTGCAAATAAAAGTGTGTTTATATGCTGTGTGTTAAACGTTTTAAATCGCTTTTCAAGGACCTAATTGTTTCCTCCCCAGAAACCTGGCCAGCTGTTGTGGTGCTCTTCACCATGAAAGATCCATCGATCAAATGCTCCCTTAAGATTTTAACTTAAGCTCTCCAATAAAGGATGGTTTCGATCAGATTTAACCAACTGGAGGGGTTTTTTTTAAGCCATATTGAACGAAATTATTTTGCTGTGCGTTCTGTGTCCGACTCCACTCTACACAAACCGAAGTTTAAAGCTCAGGAATCCACATTAAACGTTCAGGCATTAAAACAAATAAAACATGCAAAACGAGTCTTACTTTTAGGATATTCTGGGTTTCATTCCATTTATTGGTCCATTCTTTGGTAAGCTCTTGTACCTGGGGGGGAAAAAATCCCGAGCATGATTCAGAACGAAAATCTATAGTTTTAACGTAGTGCACTTCTGCCTTGCATTTTATTCCCACAACAACCCTGTGAGGGAGGTCAGACGGGTGACTTTAGCAGTTGCGACACTCCTCGCAGAGGTGGTTTTTCTCTCCCCTCTTAAGAAATCCGTTTGAGAGAATAAAGTTATTCAATTGACAGAAAAAGCTGCTTTTTAAAAAAAGTGGTGTGCAAAGTAAACAGTTTCATCTGCAAAACTAATTAATTACTGCATTAGATTAGGGACTGACCATTGTAAAATCCAGTTTGGATTTCTAGGAATTAAACTTGCAGCGATTACCTCGAATCAAATCATACAACATGCAAACAAGGTTAACGAAAGGCAATGCAAAAATAATGCTTCGAATACTTTCTCGCGCAGAAGATTTCCCAGCAGGGTAAAAGAGGATCATTACCATCCAATTATAATAATACATTCTAATTAGCACCTATTTTGCAGTTTCTAATGTGAACAATAATTCACAACAGTTCACAGCTTATTGATTTAGCCAGGAAAACAAAACTATATGTTCCGTTTTTTAAATTATTTTTAAAAAGAAACTGCCGGAGGTTGGTTTCTCTCGACCAACAAAATGGGTCCCCAAGTAAGCTTTCCAGCTCTGGGTTGGGAAATTTCTTGAGATTTGGGGGGGTGGAACCTGGGGAGGGGAGAACTTGTGGCGGGGAGGACCTCAGCCGGGTATAATGCCATAGAGTCCACCCTTCAAAGCACCCTTTTTCTCCAGGGCAACAGATCTTGCCCATCTGGAGATCAACTATTAACAACGGAACATCTCCAGGTGCAACCCGGAGGTTGGGAACCCAATCCCCAAGACAGTCAATGATATAAGACAAAAACACACAACCTAAACAGCATTAAAATAATAAACACAGTTCTAGAATATCCAGTGGTGAAGCTGATTTCCCTACAATGCCACTGAAAACATATCCATAAAACCCCTTAATCTAAGATAAAGGTCGTGTAGAACACACAAATCTTTAAGCCCATCCGGGACGCCCCAATGATGGGGGCAGCAGCAGAGAAGGCCCTGCCCTGGGTCACCTAGCCAAACCTCAGGCAAGCCTGGATCCCTAAGTAAGGTTCCCTGTGCAGACTCCAACTCCCACATCGGACAATACTGGTACAGAGAGTTCCTTAGGATTTCGGGCCCAGTGTGTGTAAGGCTTCAAGGGTCAAACCCAGCACCTTGCACTGGGCCCGGTGGTTGACCTAACAGCAGCTTAATAGGATCCCAGTGGAAAATCCCAATAAAGACCCATGCCATCACTTTTTGAACTACCAGCAGCTTCCGTACAGACTCCAAGGGCAGCTCCACACAGACTTAAGCGACCCAGAGAAACTCTCACCCTCTTCCCCATTCAGAACACTTTTTGGCAATCTGTTAACTTACTCTTGCTTCATTCTGCTGAAGTTTCTCCTCCATACTTAAAGCAGTCGGAGAGTCCAGAAGTGCGATCTGGGTGGAGAGCAAAGCAAATGTTATTACACCCACTCACTTCGGTGAACGTTTTAACAAGATTATTCGGCGCTGCCGAAATCCCTTCCGAGCTGACGGAATGGGCAGCTCTCCAAACACGTGTCCGTGTGAAGCATCATCATTTATGCTCTTCCTTTCAATGAACTATGGCATGGCAAGCCAGCACGGGGCAGTGGTTAGAGTCAGTGTTCCCTCTAAGCTGAGTTAGTGTGAGCTAGCTCAGTTTTTAAGCCTCCAGCTCACAAAAGAAGGATGGCTTCAGAGCAAACTAAGTTATGCAGTAGCCAAATTGCTCACTCACTACTTTAATGCCAGTT
This sequence comes from Gekko japonicus, assembly GCF_001447785.1. Taxonomy (NCBI): domain Eukaryota; kingdom Metazoa; phylum Chordata; class Lepidosauria; order Squamata; family Gekkonidae; genus Gekko; species Gekko japonicus. The sequence goes on along the minus strand of NW_015171579.1, from coordinate 27,600 downwards.
GCTCACAAAGTATACTTTTTGCTCACAGGATTCCACAGCTTAGAGGGAGCATTGGTTCGAGTATCGGAGAGAACCAGGTCCGAATCTCCACTCTGCCATGGAATCTTGCTGGGTGGCCTTGGGCCAGTCCCGCAATATCAGCATAACTGACCTCATAAGGATGTAGTGAAGATAAAATGCAACCGAGAAGAATGATGCAAGCCGCCTTGCGCCCTCCCCATGGGAAAGAAAGCTGGGATATAGATGAACCAAATAAATACAGCATTCCTCCTGCACACTCCTTGGCCCTTATAAAAACTGGCACCACAGACCTCCCGGTCACCTTTCACCAGCTCCTGAACACCTTCCTGTTTTTTCCTATTATCTTTTACCTATCCTTCCCCTAGTCCTGGTGGCTACTTATTCTTGGATCTCTCCCTGTCACTCACCCACATCCCCTCCCCTTTTATTTTTTAAAAAACCCTTAATTGGTTCTTCCCGTCCTATTATTCCTTTTCCCTCTTTCCTCCTGCTGCTCTTCTTTCTTGCAGGGGTCCATCTAGACCTGGTTACTGAGCGGTGAGGGAAAGCTACCCTGCATATGATCAGAAGGCAAGACTTTTTTTCCCTCCTGACCCACAGAAATGAGCCATCATAGTGAGAGAACATCAGAGAAGCCATGTTGGATATGGCCAATGGCCCATCCTGTCCAACACTCTGTGTCACACAGTGGCCAGAAATACCAGATGCCATCAGGAGGTCCACCAGCAGGGCCAGAACTCCAGAAACCTTCCCGCTGTTGCCCTTCTAAGCACCAAGTATACAAAGCATCACTGCCCCAGACATAAGAACATCAGAGAAGCCATGTTGGATCAGGCCAATGGCCCCTCCAGTCCAACACTCTGTGTCACACAGTGGCCAAAAGTACCAGGTGCCACTGGGATGGCCGCCAATGGGTCAGAACTCTAGAACTCACTGTAGCCCCCCAATCCCTAAGAATACACATGGAATTCACTGCCACAGGAGATGGTGGCGGCTACAAGCATGGACGTCTTCAAGAGGGAACTGGATAAACATATGGAGCAGAGACCCATCAATGGCTATTAGCCACAGCCAACGACAGGACATTCAATGAAATTGAGGGGACACTCGGTGAAATTGCTGAGCAGTTGGGTTAGAACAGATAAAAGGAAGTACTTCTTCACCCAAACAGTGATGAACACATGGAATTCACTGCCACAGGAGGCGGTGGCGGCTACAAGCATGGACAGCTTCAAGAGGGAATTGGATAAACATATGGAGCAGAGGTCCATCGGTGGCTATGAGCCACAAGGTCTAGATAGGAACTCCCAGTCTGGGGCAAGTGATGTTCTGTATTCTTGGTCCTTTGGGGGGGGGCAACAGTGGGAGGGGTTCTAGTGCCCTGGCCCCACTGCTGGACCTCCTGATGACCCCTGGTGTTTTTGGCCACTGTGTGACAGAGTGTTGGACTGGATGGGCCACTGGCCTGATCCAACACTGGCTTCTCCTATGTTTCTTATGAGACCTTCTTGGAATACCAGCAGGCGGGAGGTGGGGGCAGGCTTTATCCAGCCACCTCTCTGAATAGCCTCCAGGCCCCCAGTAGGGGTCAGTCACCAGAGGTCGCCGTGAATTCCAGGTGCACACACACTCACATGCAGGGACACACACACACACGCACATATGAAAAAAACACCAAAAAAAAAACAACACCAAAAAAAGAAAATAAGAAAAAGACTGTGAAAATGACAGCCTTCTGAGCTTTCACAAACCTAAAAGAGATATTTATGTATGTAAAATTGTTTGGGCTGGTGTACCCCTCATAACGGTTATTGGGACTCCTCCCTGGTTCTGGCATTGCTGGTTTGTGTTCTTAGTCAATTATTTTAAATTTTTAAATGCTGTTTTTAACTGTTCGAATGTTTCACGTTTTCATGTGTGCCTCCTTGGGGGATCCTGACCGGGTGAGAGAGGCGGCATGAAAAAGCTTTAAATAGAACAAAAGAAATACATTTAACACAGTGTCTTTTGCAAAGTGGGACGGTGAAAGTATTTTCAGTGATGAGCGGCTGTGCTTCCAAAGACTGTTAAGGTCCCGGCTTAGAAAACGATATGATGTTGTGAAGTGAATTAAATCCACAGCCGGAGAGATGTGGGATTTCATTCCAGCACGAATATATAGGCGTGCTAGTTCTGATTTCTTTGGGATCCCTTTCCATCCAAGTGCCAGCGGGGACACTGGAAGCGGGAAAAAATTAAGAGCTTGCCCTTATTAACTGCTAGGCTGGCAATAGCACAGCCCTGCCAGTAAACATAGGATATAGCTTGTGTCGCTATCAGAGATACAACCACCCACACCAGGTGAGACAGGTGGGATACACAGAAAGGAAATTGCACAGCACAAAAAAGAAAAAAACCTTAGAGTTTCATACAGGTCTGTGAAGACGGCAAGATCAGTTCACTAAAGCAGCATCTTTAAAATGGAAGAAGAAGAAGAAGAAGAGGAAGAGGAAGAAGAGGAGGAAGAAGGATGAGGTGAAGAAGGAAGAAGAGGAAGAAGAGGAGGAGGAGGAGACTGGATTTATATCCCGCCCTTCACTACCCAAAGAAGTCTCAGAGCGGCTCACAAACTCCTTTCCCTTCCCCTCCCCACAACAGACACCCTGGGAGGCAGGTGGGGCTGAGAGAGCTCTTTTGAGAACTGCTCTTTCAAGAACAGCTCTGAGAGAACTTGTGACTGACCCAAGGGAACACCAGCAGCTGCACATGGAGGAGTGGGGAATCAAATCCAAGTCTCCCGGATTAGAGTCCATGCTCCTAACCAGTACACCAAACTGGCTCTTCAAAGCCACCAAACATTCACCTGAAGGGAATATTTGGTAGTCATCCTACAATGTATAGTTTTCTCGTGATAATAGCGACAGCGGTTACAGAAAGCGACAGGCAACTTGTATTGGGGCAGGGAACTAAGGTCATCGCGCATCCACAAAGGGGGGCCCCTTGCAACCTCAGACCTACCCCGTGCAAAGGATATACGGCAGAGCACGGGAAATGGCATTTTTGGAAAGCTGAAACGACTGAGGGGTGACATAAACAGAGGTTTACGTCCTGCAACAATTCTGACCCACTTACCGCCTAGGTCTCCCTATTGTCCTCATAATCAGGGGTGGTCCACTGAATAAGCCACCCAAGAAGCTGCTTAAGAACATAAGAACATGAGAACATAAGAGATGCCAATGTTGGATCAGGCCAAAGGCCCATCCAGTCCAACACTCTGTATCACACAGTGGCCAGAAATACCAGTGCCATCAGGAGGTCCACCAGTGGGGCCAGGACATTAGAAGCCATCCCACTGTTGACCCCCCAAAGCACCAAGATGACAGAGCATCACTTGCCCCAGAGTCCCTGTCTATACCTTGTGGCTAATAGCCACTGATGGACCTCTGCTCCATATGCTTATCTAATTCCCTTTTGAAGCCGTCCATGCTTGTAGCACCCACCACTTCCTGTGGCAGTGAATTCCAAGTGTTAATCACTCTTTGGGTGAAGAAGTACTTCCTTTTATCCGTTCTATCTACCTGCTCCATCCCATGCAGAATCTTATAAACCTCAATCATGTCACCCCTCAGTCGTCGTTTCTCCAAGCTAAAGAGCCCCAAGCGCCTTAACCTTTCCTCATGAGCAATAGGCTTAGAAAAGATCAAAGGAAGTCCTTCTCCGCAGTTGTGGGGAGAGGAAGGGAAAGGAGATTGTGAGCCGCTCTGAGACTCCAAGTGAAGGGCGGGGTATAAATCCAACCTCTTCCTCTTCTTCCTCTTCCTCTTCTTCTTCTTGTAGCTTTTTTGATAATTAAAATAACTAACATTTCGAAAAAGGGTATTGCTGGGCTAATTGAGGATGCCTTTTTAGTCAAAAACGTTTAAACCAGCCAGTCTCCAAATAACCTGCTAGCTGATCCACCATTGTAATTCTCCTTCTGTAATTTTGTTTAAAAAACCCACCCCTTTCTCCCCTTATCAACTGTTTAGGGGTCTCGTTCTTGCATGTTTAATCCCCCAGATATCCCCCAAATAGGACGAAACAAGTGGACCAGCTGAGCAACCTGCTTCAGGGGCTGAGCCGGGTCTGAAACCAAGTCCCTCAGATGAGAATCTTTCCTTAAAGCCGGATTCCATTTTCCCCCCCTTTCTCCCATCTGCTCTGCAAGCTCTTCCCCCCTCCTCCCTGTCTGTCTCAGCGCTTCTCCCCGTCAGGTCAGCCTCAGCCGCAACGGGCCCCCGTAAATGTATCTTCTTGATTTCTCTGCCAACCTCACCCGGCCGCTGACGGGAAGCTAGGCCCGTCTCAGACACTCCGGGGTCCGTTTTCTCCCCCTGTGCTCTGCGTTTCCCGAGACCCGCCTCCCCGAAGACACACCGTTCGCTATTTCCAGTAGCTCTTTGTTTCCTCAAGGCCTTGATGTGGAAAGACATTTATGAGAAGAATTGGAAGGGGGTGGTGGGGGGGAGGAGAGCAGAAGAGACGAAATCCCGTCCAAACTGTCAAGGAGCAGGATTGTGTTCGACTAACCAGACCGGGCCTTGTCCACTCTGTCTTGAGTCCACTGGAATCACTCCCTACCTGTCAGCACCGCTTAACAAGGAGCGACGATCCTGTACGGATATGCTCTTTCCCTTCATCTACTCGAACTATTGAACCGTAGAATCATAGAAATAGAGTTGGAAGGGACCTCCAGGGTCATCTAGTCCAACCCCCTGCACAATGCAGGAAGTTCACAAAGACCTCCCCCCAAAGCCCTAGTGACCACTGTCCCACACCCAGAAGATGACAAAAAAAAACCCTCCAGGATCTCCAGCCAAACTAGCCTGAAGAAAAATTGCTTCCTGACCCCAAAGTGGTGATCAGCATTCCCAAGAACTAAGCGCTGAGGCAACCCGTCATGATCTGCCTGAGTTCACAGAATCAGCACTGCTGTCAGATGGCCATCTAGCCTCTGTTTGAAAACCTCCAAAGGAGGAGAGCCCACCACCTCCCAAGGAAGCCTGTTCCACTGAGGAACCGCTTGAACTGTCAGAAAGTTCTTCCTCATGTTTAGCCGAAAACTCTTCTGATTTAATTTCAACCAGGGGTCATTTCCTGCAGGAGCGCACAGGACCGGAGCTCCGGCAGTAAAGAGCCCAGGGGGTGGGCACATGCAACAAGCCCCACCCCCTGCTCTCAGCAGACCTCAGTCAAAGCGAGAAGTAGCCAGGTAAGCTGCAGAACCCCCCCTGCCCCCCTGGTCCAAAACAGTCCAGTGGCACCTTTAAGACCAAGTTTTATCCAGATACAAGCTCTCCCTCCTC
>NW_015171579.1:19117-19306 GCF_001447785.1 Gekko japonicus | reverse complement strand
TCCCTTTCCATCCAAGTGCCAGCGGGGACACTGGAAGCGGGAAAAAATTAAGAGCTTGCCCTTATTAACTGCTAGGCTGGCAATAGCACAGCCCTGCCAGTAAACATAGGATATAGCTTGTGTCGCTATCAGAGATACAACCACCCACACCAGGTGAGACTCGAGGGATACACAGAAAGGAAATTGCAC
>NW_015171579.1:18465-18927 GCF_001447785.1 Gekko japonicus | reverse complement strand
GGCTCACAAACTCCTTTCCCTTCCCCTCCCCACAACAGACACCCTGGGAGGCAGGTGGGGCTGAGAGAGCTCTTTTGAGAACTGCTCTTTCAAGAACAGCTCTGAGAGAACTTGTGACTGACCCAAGGGAACACCAGCAGCTGCACGTGGAGGAGTGGGGAATCAAATCCAAGTCTCCCGGATTAGAGTCCGTGCTCCTAACCAGTACACCAAACTGGCTCTTCAAAGCCACCAAACATTCACCTGAAGGGAATATTTGGTAGTCATCCTACAATGTATAGTTTTCCCCTTGTGATAATAGTGACAGTGGTTACAGAAAGCGACAGGCAACTTGTATGGGGGCAGGGAACTAAGGTCATCGCGCATCCACAAAGGGGGGCCCCTTGCAACCTCAGACCTACCCCCTGCAAAGGATATATGGCAGAGCACGGGAAATGGCTTTTTGGGAAGCTGAAGGGACCT
>NW_015171579.1:3573-18448 GCF_001447785.1 Gekko japonicus | reverse complement strand
TCTTTCCCATGCATAATCTTATAAACCTCAATCATGTCACCCCTCAGTCGTCGTTTCTCCAAGCTAAAGAGCCCCAAGCGCCTTAACCTTTCCTCATGAGCAATAGGCTTAGAAAAGATCAAAGGAAGTCCTTCCTTCGCAGTTGTGGGGAGAGGAAGGGAAAGGAGATGGTGAGCCGCTCTGAGACTCCAAGTGAAGGGCGGGGTATAAATCCAACCTCTTCCTCTTCTTCCTCTTCTTCTGCAAAGAGGAATTAACATGTGGAATTCACTGCTGCAGGAAGTTGGCCTGACAAGACAGAAAATGGCAAAAAGGCCACTGGAGACTCCAGAGGGAAATGGTAGCGCAACGGGAAAGCAGGGTGGAAATCCCCACAAGGAGGCCCCTTTTGCAGTCACCGAAACCAAACCAGGGTTTTTCCCCCCCCCCCCCGCCACGTGAAAGTACCTGGCTAACTAATCCACTACCTGAAGAGCAAATTATGTCAGGAAAACGCCAGAGCTACATCGGTCTACGCGAAAATCGGCATAACATTTATTTATTTATTTTATTTAACATTCGGCTTTATATCCCGCTCAAACCCCCTTATCCAGGGGGTCTCTGAGCGGCTTACAGGTCGGTGCTAGTCACCATTTTTATCCCCTGACTAGGGCCACATATTTATACGGGGTGGGGAAACCTACCAGCACTCTCTGGAGGACATCGAAACAGACGGTGCTTCTCACAGAAACTACCGGGGTCTCCCCCGGGGACGAGCTCACCTGATTCCCCTGAGCGAGCAGTGCCTTCAGCCGAGCGATTTCCGCCCGGAGCTCACGGATCAGCTTGACGTTTGGATCTTCGTTGATGGTCGGCTTGTTGATGATGTTCTTGGCCCGGTTTGCATAGCGGAGGGTGCTCAGGGTCTCCCCGTAATTGACATCGGCGGGCGAGATAGCTGAAGGAAGCGAATGCAGACACGGGCTCACCAAAAATAATCACACTTAACTGAAAAAAATCACCGAAGCCCCACGTGGGTGGGGAGAAAGTGAGCGGCCTGGTTTTACTGCCGTGGCATGGACTACGTCTAGGAATGAATACTGTATCACTCGGTTACTCGTTTTCCATGCATGGCTTAACAGCAAACACGGCCGATTTCAAAACAGGCCGTTTCCAACGTTGACACGCTCACAAAAGAAAGGTCTGGCCGTTTTTAACTAAATAATTAATTACTTGGAAGAACTAGATTGGAGTTCAGTAGCACCTTAGGGAAGGGCTGCGGTGGCTCAAGGGGTTAAGACGCTGAAGCTGCAGGCCGGAAGGTCGGCAGTTCGAGACCCGAGTGCCGCATGGCGGAGTGAGCTCCCGTCTCTGGCCCCAGCTCCTGCCAAACGAGCCGTTCAAAAGCAAGAAACTGCAAGTAGATAAATAGGTACTGCTTCGGTGGGAAGGTAACGGCGTTTTGTGTGCCTCGGCATCTAGTCATGCCGGCCACGTGACCATGGAGACGTCTTCGGACAGCGCTGGCTCTTCGGCTTGGAAACGGAGATGAGCACCGCACCCCTAGAGTCGGATTCGACTGGCTTTCGAGCAAGGGGAACCTTTACCTTTACTAGCACCTTAGGGACCAACAAGATTTTGGGGGTATGAGTTTTCGAGAGTTCCGTTCTTGTCCAGTGAAGAGAGCTTAGACTCCCGAAACCTTATGCCCCTCAAATGTCCTGCGGGACCCGCGGGACCTTGTACAGTTCCGCAGGGCCTGTAAGACGGAGCTCTTCCACCAGGCGTACGAGTAGGAGCCGCCACTACCACCATCATTTTTGTTCCATCTTGCCTGGCCCTGGAAAAGGGAACATCTGTCTCTCCCTGGAGCAGATGACACTGAGGAACAGAGTACGAGTAATACTAGCAATAGAGCAGTGAATCACGCCATCTGTGAGATAACATCTAGAGCACTTTATTAATATTTGGTTGTAATGTTATTTGTATAGTGGTGGTTTTAAACTGGTTTTAAATATGCTTTATATTGGCGTATGCCCTTGTAAGCCGCCCTGAGCCCGCACGGCAGGGAGGGCGGGGTATAAATTGAATAAAATAAATAAATAAATAAATAAATCTTGTTGGTCTCTGCGGTGCTACTAGACTTGAATCCATCATGGCTACCTTCCTGAAACTGATACTTGGAACAAGACGGCTACTCCCCCCCCCCCGATATAGTTTCCTGTCTTGTTATCGCAAACTTCAGAGTCAAGCAACAAATGGGCTTCAAAACACAACTCTGTAATTCTCACCTAATGGTATAGCGGTTAGGAGCACAGACTCTGATCTGGGAGAACCGGGTTTGATTCCCCACTCCTCCACATGCAGCTGCTGGTGGGACCTTGGGTCAGCCACAAGCTCTTTCAGAGCTGTTGTCAAACTCGTTTTCCATTTTATTGCTTGCTGGCCACAGATGTTGGGAGGGGGATCAAGAGAATGTGAATTTCAAATGCTTTCACTGTTAAGATGTGCTGAAGTAGATTGTTGCTTTTCATGCCTGGTAACATCCACCAGCTTACATGGCCTGGCTTTTGCCGACGTGGGAACACTGCGCTGTTGGTTTAGGTGGGTGGGATACCTGGGGGGTGATTGGCTCATAGCCTTTTAGGGTCCCTGTTTGAGCCTTGTATAGCTATTGCTTTCGCACCTCCATTTTCAGTTCTAACACAGCCAAAGTACAGTCTGGAACCTATTAGTGTCTCAATAAACTTCGCATTCTTCTAAGTGAGTGTTGTTGGGAACTCATTTCTCCAAGAGTCTGTTCTCTCAAGGGCAGTCCTCCAAAGAGCTCTCTCAGCCCCACCCACCTCGCGTGCTGTCTGTTGTGGGGAGGGGAAGGGAAAGGAGATTGTAAGCCACTCTGAGACTCCTTCGGGTAGTGAAGGGTGGGGGATAAATCCAATCTCTTCTCTTCTTCTTCTAATATGTGCTACTCATGAGAAAGGGTCACCATCTGTGGAAGGGGAGGTTAATGATAACACCTGCTACTGCAGGAGGAGTGAGAAGGGAACAGAATTACAGTTTTAGAGAGTGAGCAAGGTTACGCGCTGTATGCTGTATAAAGAGCAGGATGAACCAGCCAGTCTCCTTACTCGTCCAGTCTGTCCCGCCTCCTGGCCAACACGACACCTATCGGTACAGGGGCCGGATGTACTCAGGGTGAAATTCAGCACAAGGAAGGATTCACTTATTATTTATTTAAACAATTGGAGCTGCGATGGCTCAAGTGGTTAAGATGCTGAACTGCAGGCTGTGGAAGGTCGGTAGTTCAGCAGTTGGAGACCCGGGTGCCGCATGACAGAGTGAGCGCCCGTCTCTAGTTCCAGCTCCTGCCAACCTAGCCGTTCGAAAGCAAGAAATTGCAAGTAGATAAATAGGTACCACTTCGGTGGGAAGGGAACAGCGTTCCGTGCACCTTGGTGTTTAGTCATGCCGGCCACATGACCACGGAAACGTCTTCGGACAGCGCTGGCTCTTCGGCTTCGAAACGGAGTTGAGCACTGCAACCCTAGAGTCGGATCTGACTGGCTTTCGAGCAAGGGAACCTTTACCTTTACCCTGCCTTTTCTCATGGCTCAAGGTGGCTCACACGTGATAGTTAAACATTAGATATTAAAACCAAACAAAATAAATCCCTCGTGTGCTTTGTCAGCTGCACTGGTTGCCGGTTGAGTACCGGATCCACTTCAAGGTGTGGGTTATCACCTTCAAAGCCGTATACGGCCGGGGACCAACATACCTAAGAGACCGCCTCTTCCCATATACGCCTCGGAGAGCGTTATGCTCTGATAGTCAACACCTCCTGGTGATCCCTGGCCCAAAGGACGTCTGCCTAGCCTCGACCAGGGCCAGGGCTTTTTCCGCCCTGGCCCACACCTGGTGGAACATGCTCCCAACTGAAACCAGGGCCCTGCGGGATCTTATTCAATTCCGCAGGGCCTGCAAGACGGAACTCATCCGCCAGGCCTTTGGCTGAGGCAGCGGGCGTCCACACTTGCCCCCCCCCCGAGGGTCCTGTCTCCCACCCGCTGATAACCGGCCATACCTACCTACATCAACGGGCTGGTTTCTCCCTACGGCGAGCTGTGATTATTGATTTAATATGTTTATGATGTGTCTTAAATGTTATTGTATTTGTTGAAATGTTGTAACCCGCCCTGAGCCCGTCTACAGGACGGGTGGGATATAAATGCTTCTTTTCTTTGTAGTTGAAGATAAGTCCTTCTGGAGTTATCCATCTGTAGGGGGTGGAGTTTTTACACTAAGACAGTGTTCAGTTGACAGTGGAAGATTCACCATCTTTTAATATAAGTTGTATGATTTTATATTGATTGACAGCTTTAATGAAATTTTAATGTATTTTTATATATGTTGTTAGCCGCCCTGAGCCTGCCGAATGGCGGGGAGGGCGGGATATAAATATAAAGAAATTAATTAAATTGAAAAATAAACAAATAAGTATCTCCCCCAAATAGATGCTTGCTATTCACACTCCACTGAAAACTCTATAAATAAACAAGGTTTGTAGAGTCTCTTGAAGCTCTCCAACAAGGTGACTCCCCTAACCTCTTCCGGGATCCCACCAAGCAGGGGCCACAGTAGAAAAGACTTGGATTCTGGCCAATTCCCGGTGGTCCACCCTAAGTGGGGAAACAGTCAGCAGGGGGCAGTCTGAAGACCGTAAGTGGTGCATGGAAATAGACAGGAGATGACGCTCTGTCAGTCCAAATGCTTCAGTCCAAATGCTTAAGACCTGACCCTATCTCCAGCTGCAAGAGGGGATTAGATAAAGATCTCCAATAAAACCTGCTCCCCCTTGAATTTTGAGACTCCCCTTACAAGAGGGATGGTGGCTGCGTATCTATCCTCTGTGCAGGTCCCTCAACAACGTAGAGCGTTCACCCTGGCCAGATGCAATGCCATGCTGTCCGCCATCTTATTCGGCAGATTCAACAAGGTTTCTCATCTGGCCAGATACTGTCCATGCAGAAAGAAATGTGTGGAATCTATCACTCATGTTCTCCTGCATTGTAACCTGTATATGGACATAAGGATCACATATTTACAATCTCTTTTAACCAGTATGGGTGCTTGTTCTGATGCACTTAACGTGAATAGACTTTTAAGAGATCTCAGCCCGGACATTACAGAGAAGGTGGCTAAGTTTCTCTGCTTGGCTTTAAAGCTGCGCCAAAGGTTCTTTTAGAATTCTTATATATGTGCTTTCAACTGGTTTTAAAATGTATAAATGGTTCTGATAATTTATGCCAATAAAGGCTGACTTGACTTGACTTGATAAACATCTGGAGCAGAGGTCCATCAGTGGCTATTGGCCACAAGGGATAGATAGGAAGTCTCGGTCTGGGGTTAAAAAAACCACAACTCACTGGCAATCATGATTGTCTTCGAGTTTCCTCCCAGGCTGTCTTTCAACAGCCACGTTAAAACAGAATCCCTGTAAGGCACAAAGACTGGCTTCTTCTTCACGAGGGAATTTGCAGCATCCTGAGATAAATCAGCTACGAGGGAAGAAAGAAAACGAGGGGGAACGTCAGAGAGGGCAGATGACAAGGAAGCCGCAAAGTTTACTTCAGCGCGCAACAAACGAACGAACACAACAAAAAGCCAAAAAACAGAGAGACGTACCTAAGGCAGAAATCACATTTCCCAGCGTCACGAGAGACTTGTTAATATTTCCTCCTTCTTTTAATCTGACACCTGTAGCGCCAGTGGCATCTGCTCTCTCGCTTCCAGCAAGGTCGACCAAATGTATTTTGCTAACCGTCTCACAGGGCATTTCGGCATCGAACTTTGCCTGCAGGAGAAGCAGCAGCCACAAGGTGTTGAGATACGAATTATCATTTTGCTCCCGCTAGGAATCCCACAGGGGCGTGGGAAGGTACCAGTGTATTTCTTCACAACAGAAGGAGCCAGTATACTCTATCACTTCTTTTATTTGGCATTAGAACCACTGTCCATGCAAGTTATTTACAAGAAACCTTCCATTTAAATTTTCCAAATCACACCTATTCTAAAGAAACTGGAATGGCTGACACTTCAAATAAAAGCATTTCTTAACTAGGGATGGGCATGAACCAGAAAAATGTGGTTCACAGTTAGACTCAAACCACGAACCGAATCGAACTGGGAGGTTCGTTCATATATAAGTTATTTACAAGAAACCTTCCATTTAAATTTTCCAAATCACGCCTATTCTCGAGAAAACTGGAATGACTGACACTTCAAATAAAAGCATTTCTTAACTAGGGATGGGCATGAACCAGAAATATGTGGTTCACAGTTAGACTCAAACCACGAACCGAATCGAACCGGGAGGTTCGTTCATGAACTGAACCAGTTCGTGGCCCCGCAAACCCTGTTGAAAGGGACCGCAGTCCCTTTAAATGGGGTTTGCAGAAAGCCCAAAAAATAGCTATGAATCAGAGAGCTGATTTAGCGGCTTTCAAAGGAACAGAAAGCAAGGGTTTAAAGGGACTTGGAGACCCTTTAAACCCCTGGTTTCTACTCTATCCATGAACTGCCACGAATTTCTTTAAAAGTTTGTGAGGTAGACCCATCATGAACTTTGGTTTGTGGACCATGAACAGGGCGAAATTTGTGACGAATTTTGCTCCATGGTTCGGTTTGTGCCCATCCCGATTCTTAACACACATTATCTAACAGATTCACTTGCAGGTCTTGAAAACAGCAACTTTTTGTATCTGGAATTTCAGGGTATATAAAGCTTCATTCAAATTCTGCCAAGGTGAGAAAGAAACATGGAGCTGCTCTCTCTTTTCAAAGTGCTGACTTTACTCCTACATTGCAGTAATCCATCGTGGTTGGCCGATCAATTCTGTCTGGGCCATATTATATAAGCCCTTTCAGCTTGTTCTCAAAGGCTCCACTCCTGCGTAGTTCTCACGTACGTGAGTCCCTTTAGGGCACAAGGGGAAAGACGGGAACAAAACTCACATACCGCGTAGCTAATGGTCACTGGGTCGTAACTGAGGTATGCTATTCTCTTAATTGTAGTTTAAGAGACCAATCGCTTAACGAAAAGGAAACAGCGATACATTTGATAATACTGCAAGGAAAGCAGAGGCGAGGAGAACAAACAGACAAAGCTCTCTCTTCCTCTTCTCTCCCTGCCTCTTCCAAAAACAAACGAGACCCCTATTTTTTTCTCCATAGGACTTTGTTTTAAAACACACGTAAAGCTGCAGTTATCATATTGTTGGTCTATCAAGTCAGTACTGTCTACTCTTGGTGTTGGGGGGGGGCACAACAGTGGGAGGGCTTCTGGAGTTCTGGCCCTGGAGTTGGTGGACCTCCTGATGGCACCTGGATTTTGGCCACTGTGTGACACAGAGTGTTGGACTAGATGGGCCATTGGCCTGATCTAACATGGCTTCTCTTATGTTCTTATGTCCGGGGCAATAATGCTCTGTCTTCTTGGTGCTTGAGGGGGCAATAGTGAGAAGGCTTCGAGGGTCCTGGCCACACTGCTGGACCTCCTGATGGCACCTGGTATTTTTGGCCACTGTGTGACAGAGTGTTGGACTAGATGGGCCATTGGCCTGATCCAGCATTGGCATCTCTTACGTTCTTAGGTCTGGGGCAATAATGCTCTGTATTCCAGGTACTTGTGGGGGGAGCAACAGTTGAGAGGCTTCTGGAATTCTGGCCCTGCTGGTGGACCTCCTGATGGCACCTGGTATTTTTGGCCACTGTGTGACAGAGTGTTGGACTAGATGGGCCATTGGCCTGATCCAACATTGGCTTCTCTTATGTTCTTATGACTTGCAGCAGCTCTCCAGGGTCTCAGGCTGAGGTTTCTCAAATCCCTCCAAGATGCCAAAGGGGTTCACAGGATTCTCTCCTTCCCCAACAACCCTGTGAGGTCGGTTAGGCTAGAACAGAGAGAGCGACTGGACCAAGACCGAGCTCGGCAGCAGAGTAAGGATTTGAATCCAGAGCCTAGTCTAATATTTGGACCACTACACCACACACGCTCCCAAAAAAGACCTGAGCCACCCCCTGCTCATTTGCACAATACCTTATGAAGGATTTGGGCCTTAAAAAGATGGCTCTCTGACTCCTGAGTGATCCCTTCTCTCCAGTCAACTTTCTTCCTCCCAGAATCACCGTTCTGGTCAAACCCTGAGCCCTCAAGGTCTGCTTAAAAAGTAGAAACGTAAACACTCATAGAGATCTAAACCAGTAACCCCCTGTGTAGTTTGCAACAAGGATTTTCCATCCAACACCACTGGGAAGCAGGAGTCATTTCCTGCCGGAGCGCACAGGAGTGGAGCTCCGGCAGTAAAGAGCCCAGGGGGCGGGCACATGCAACAAGCCCCACCCCCTGCTCCCAGCAGCCCTCAGTCAGAGCAAGAAGCAGACAGGTAAGTTGCAGAGCTCCCCCCGGCCCCCCGGTCCAAAACAGTCCAGTGGCACCTTTAAGACCAAGTTTTATTCAGGTACCAGCTCTCCCTCCTCTGTGAGGACAGATCTGCATGCTCCCCCCCCCAATAGCTAGCAACCCAACACAGTCCAGTGGAGCCTGAGCGGTGGGGGTTGCCTTCTGACACACTTCCGGTGATGTCAGGGGGTGTGGCACATGCAAATAAGTTATGCTAATGAGTTATGCTAATGAGCTCCTGCACCTCTTTTTTTACGAAAGGACCCCTGCTGGGAAGTAACCCGGGATTTTGGCGTGGAGCCCGAGGAGGGCGGAGTCTGGGGAGGGAATTCAGCGCCGTATAATGCCATAGAGTCCAACGTGACCCTTATCTCCAGGGGAAGTGGTCTCTGTTGCCTGGAGACCAGCTGTCTCCCAGGAGAACTCCAGCCACCACCTGGAGGTTGGCAACCCTACTGGGGAAACAGCTTAGCGGCCCGCAGGGTCCAACCAGGCCTCCGACCCCTCGGAGTTGTGATGCCGGCAGGGAACTAGTAGAACAGCACCTGACGGAAACCCATCATGGCTGACCCAAACATGTAGTTTGGTCCCGTCAAGACTGAGGTCCAGAAACTAGATTCAGTGCTGGAGGTCCCCTTCTTGGACCTTCAATCTTTCTCAGCATCAGGGTCTTCTCCAGTGAGTGCTCCCTTCTCAGAGCCAGTTTGGTGTCGTGGTTAAGTGCGCGGACTCTAATCTGGGAGAACCGGGTTTGATTCCCCACTCCTCCACTTGCACCTGGCCGGATGACCTTGGGCAAGCCGTAATTCTGATAAGAGCTGTCCTTGAAAAAGAGCCGTTTCTGTCAAGAGCTCTCTCAGCCCCACCTACCTCACAGGGTGTCTGTTGTGGGGAGGGGAACGGAAAGGAGTTTGTAAGCCGCTCTGAGACTCCTTTGGGTAGTGAAGGGCAGGGTATAAATCCAATCTCTTCTTCTTCTCACCTCACTGCAACACATGGGAATACCGAGCAACACCCACCCTGCAATTTGGGGTACAATGCTCAAAAAGGCTCAAGATGAAGCACCTCAGTTTTAGAAAACAAGCACAGCACGGGGATCAGAGATCGCCTTCCATCTTCAAGGCCAGGCCCACAGCCATTAAATTTGTTTATGAACTCGGTTGTGCTCCTCTTGAGACGATCCAAGTAAATTACTGACTGAACTGTATTGTCTCTTGATATAGGAAATTTCGTCATTTGCTAAAGAATTAAAGAACATTGGAACATCAGAAGAGCCCTGCTGGGTCAGACCAGTGGTCCATCTAGGCCAGCATCTTGTCTCACACAGTGCCCAACCAGGTCCTCTGGAGGGCCAGCAAAAGGGCAGAGAGGCCGAGGCCTTCCCCTGATAAAAACACCAGAAGAGCCCTGCTGGATCAGACCAGTGGTCCATCTAGGCCAGCATCCTGTCTCACACAGTGTCCAAGTTCCTCTGGAGGGCCAACAGCAGGGCAGTTTCACTGGATGCCCTGGAATTCAAGTCTTTGGGGAGGGGGAGGGAAAGTTGCTTTGTCCACTCTCTCCACCCCGTGCATAATTTGATAAACCTCCATTGTGCCCCCCCCCCCCGGGTCGTATCAGAGGCTGAGGCCTTCAGAGGAACCTCAGAAGAGCCCTGCTGGATCAGACCAGTGAGGGTCCACCTAGTCCAGCATCCTGGCTCCCACAGCGGCCAACCAAGTTCCTCTGGAGGGCCAACAGCAGGGCAGTTTCACTGGATGCCCTGGAATTCAAGTCTTTGGGGAGGGGGAGGGAAAGTTGCTTTGTCCACTCTCTCCACCCCGTGCATAATTTGATAAACCTCCATTGTGCCCCCCCCCCGGTCGTATCTCTTCTCAACTGAGAAGTTCCAGAGACTCTTCACTAGGGAAGGGGCTCCAACCCCCACATCATCTTGACTGCCCTGCAGTTTTCCCAGCTCTAAAATGTCCTTCTGGAGATACTTTTCTGGCTTTCACCTGAGTGAAGTTGATGGTGAAGATAGCGTGGGATCTGCTGCTGGCGTCGTTCATTCCCGTGGCGGCTGTCGTCCGATTGATGTTTCCTGCTTCCATGAGTTCTTCGACGTCACAGTAGTTTTGCACCAAGTGTTTAGACAAGTCTGATCGAGGAGATAAAAACAGGAGACGGATCACTTCGCAGTCCGATAAAGCACATTACTTCTTTATTGACTTCATCTTGCTCCCCACTGAAATCGTTCTCCTCTACCCCCTTTTATCCTCACAACAACCCTGTGAGGTAGGTTAGGCTGAGTGTTTGGGACTGGCTCAGGGTCACCCAGAAAGCTTTCGCGGCAAAGTGGATCTCCCAGACCCTAGGGGTCCCCAACCTCTTGGGGCCTTTTGAATTTTGTCACTAGGTGGTAGGCACAACCACAAAATGGCTTCTGAAGGAGGTGGAGCCAACCACAAAATGGCTTCTCAAGGAGGCACAGCCAACCACAAAATGGTCACCCCAGGAGGCTGATGCACATATACATACGTACAGGGCTTTTTTTGTAGAAAAAGCCCAGCAGGAACTCATTAGCATAATAAGCCACACCCAACAGCAGAAACTCATTAGCATATTAGGCCACACCCCTGACAGCACTGCTCATTAGGCCACGTCCCCATGTCTTCCCTTGTCTTGCCGGGCACCCCGCAGCTGCAGGGAGCCTGGGCAAGCTGGCCCTTGGACAGGCTGGGGAAGGCATGGGGTCCCTCCTGGCCCGCCCGCCTCAGAGTTGCCGGGGGGGGTCACTCTGCAGGCCTTCCCTCTGTAGCCATGCATGCAGAGGTTTCGGCTGTAGCGGGCGTGGCCAACTCTGAAGCCAGCCGGAACTCCGTTCCTGTGCGTTCCCGCCCAAAAATAGCCCTGCGTACGTATACACAGGGGAAGCCGAAATGCAGGAAACAAGAGGAATAATTTTTTAAAAAAATACCCTGGTGAAGAGGAGAGACCGAATAAAACCATCACTGCGCTGGCAGCTGCTCCTGAAACAGTGTTATTTTAATCTCTACAGCCAATCAGATCTCCAATGTCTAATCGGAGGCCTTATGGGATAGGAGCCCCACCTGACCACATCCACTTTCTAAAAATACTTGGCAGGCACCACGTAAGGGGTCGGAGGGCACCATGTTGGTGACCCCCTGCTCCAATCACTACACAACACTGTCTCTCTGAATAGACTTGAAAAAGAAGAATTTTGACCTTACAACTGTACAATAGGGAGCTGCGGTGGCTCAAGTGGTTAAGACGCTGAACTGCAGGCTGTGAAAGGTCAGTAGTTCAGTAGTTCGAGACCCGAGTGTGCCGCATGACGGAGTGAGCTCCCATCTCTAGTTCCAGCTCCTGCCAACCTAGCAGTTCGAAAGCAAGAAATTGCGAGTAGATAAATAGGGACCACTTCGGTGGGAAGGTAACAGCGTTCCGTGCGCCTTGGCATCTAGTCATGCCAGCCACATGACCACGGAAACGTCTTCGGACAGCGCTGGCTCTTTGGCTTTGAAACGGAGATGAGCACCGCAACCCTAGAGTCGGATTCGACTGGCTTTCGAGCAAGGGAACCTTTACCTTTACTGTTCAATACCTTGAAAGCCATAAGGAGCCCTTAAGACAACCATATTTATTTCAGTAGCCATCTAAGCATGTTAAACGTTGAAAAAGTTACCTTGGGGGGAAAAGTTCACACTGTTCTAAAGATGTTGTACTCTCAGGAGACTACCGCATACACCAGAAAGGGATAGATTAAGACAATTAAACTCTAATAAGCACTCTTCCATCACAGGCGCCTTTGATTTATAAACCAGACTCATCATTAATCTCAAATCAATTAGTGGGACACATCACCTGCCAGAAGAAATCTTTAAATTTTCATCGCAACTGGGGACGATCTACACACAAATTAGCAGACCCAAACAGGGATCATAGACTTTTATAACTTCATTTACAACTGCCTTCCGTTTACAACCAAGACAAATTCTTTCAATTAAACATACAACGGGATATCCAATAAATGGAAGCATTCGCCCGCTTCGGTCTTACCTTCGACATAAGGGCCTTCTTTCGGATGCTCACGAATCCGTAAGTTATTTGTTTTGGAAGACTTGCGCCTTAATAGGTCTCTGACACGTTCGTTGTAAATTTCCAAGTAACTACAACAAAAACGCTTCGCATCAGAAGGGTCGTCCAACTTTTTTTTTTAACAAACTCGAAAGTATTCAAATAAATCTCTCTAATGATATCAGGCGTCACCTTCAAAAGATCACCTTCGAACAGTACTCTTACATGGGTCCAAGTAATGGAATGGAAAAAATATAAGTGCCCACTGAGCTTTGTGCGGCCTTTCCTGCATTCTCTCATTTTCATATCCTGCTTCTTCATATTTAAAAAAAAAATTTGTATTAGCTGCCTTTCTGTTATAGGAAGTTCTTTACACAGAGAGTGATTAAAATGTGGCATTTGCTGCCAGAGGATGTAGCGATGGCCACAGAAATAAACAGCTTGAAAAGGGGATTAAATAGATTCATGGAGGATAAGTCTATCAATGGCTACTAACTGTGGTGACTGAGGGGAACCTCCACATTCAGGGGCACTAATCCTCTGAATCCCAGAGTCAGGAGGCAACACCAGGGGAAGGCCTCGGCCTCTGTGCTTTGCTGTTGGCTTTCTAGAGAAACTGGTTGGCCACTGTGTAAGACAGGATGCTTGACTGGATGGACCACTGGTCGGATCCGGCAGAGCTCTTCTGATGTTCTTATCAGAGAAGGCCTTGACTTCAATGCCCTGCTATAGGCCGTCCAGAGGAACTGGTTGGCCACTGAGTGAAACAGGATGCTGGACTAGATGGACCATTGGTCCGATCCAGCAGGGATCTTCTGATGTTCTTATAGATAGATTCATGGAGGACAGGTCTATCAGTGGCTATCAGCCATGTTGACCGAGGGGAACCTCCATATTCAGAGGCACTAAGCCTCTGAATCCCATAGCCAGGAGGCAACGTCAGGGGAAGGCCTCGGCCTCTCTGCCCTGTTGTTGGGCCTCCAGACGAACTGGTTGGCCACTGTGTGAGACAGGATGCTGGACTAGATGGACCACTGGTCTGATCCAGCAGGGCTCTTTGAATGTTCTTAAGGCAGGTTACAATGTAAAAAAATAATAAAACACAGCAAAAATACATAAAGCACATTGAAACTACTGGTTAAAATCAATAATGTAAAACCCCTGCTAGACAGAAGAACTAATCAAATGCTGTCATGAATAAACTATCTTCAGTTGTCAACTAAAGATCAATAGGGAAAGGGCCAGGCACACCTCTCTTAGTAGGTTGTTCTCTAACTGTGGGGCTACCACCAAAAAGGTCTTCGCTTGTGCCCTAAGAACTAATCAAATGCTGTCATGAATAAAGCTATCTTCAGTTGTCAACTACAGATCAATAGAGAAAGGGCCAGGCACACCTTTCTGAGTAGGTTGTTCCCTAACTGTGGGGCTACCACCAAAAAGGCCTTCGCTTGTGCCCACCAGATGAGCTTATTTGATGGATGAGATAGACAGGAAAACCTCTCCCTGTGATCATAGTTCCCAGGTAGGGAGGTACAGGAGATAACACGATTTTATCAATATTTCATTATTGATAAAATGAAATAAATCTGTTGCCCAGAAGTCTTCTTAATCTCAGTTTCTCACATATAAAAATGAGACTGAATGAGCTGTCTTATAGGGCTGTTGCAATTTACACAAAGATGACTTTGCAGTCGTAAAGAGTCACCGATGACCAATATTAACACAATTTGCAGGTGATCTGAAGCAGCCAAACAAAGTTTTGAGTCTATCGACACCTTTAAGACCAACAAAGTTTTATTCTGGGTATAAGCTTTCGTCCAGAAGACCCTGATGCTGGGAAAGACTGAAGGTCAAAGAAGACGGGGACGGCAAAGGATGAGATGGTTAGACAGTGTTATTGGTGCAACGAACATGAAATTAAGCAAACTCCGGAGGACAGCGGAAGATAGAAGGGCCTGGCATGATGTAGTCCATGAGTCACAACGATTCGGACTCAACTGTGCGACTGAACAACAACAAAAACATCTGTGAACCACAAAAGGAAGAATCAAATGCCAAGGGGTTTGGGGTTTTTGTGTGTGTGAATTCGCTAGTTAGTTTTTGTTTTGTTTCGTCATAACTAGTTGGTATATAAATATCAGGGCCTAGTTAAAACATGAAATAGAACCATCAGGAAACTGACCAGCTGTTAATGGTTCAGGTGGGGGTAGCTGTGTTGGTCTGAAGTAGCCGAACAAAGTTTGAGTCCAGTGGCACCTTGAAGACCAACGAAGTTGGACTAAAACTTTGTTCTGACCGACATGGCTACCCACCAGACTCTACAGCAAATGAAGAGGAGCGTTTTTGTGTGTGGTG
>NW_015171579.1:0-3558 GCF_001447785.1 Gekko japonicus | reverse complement strand
CAAATTAGTTAGTCCTAAAAGAAATCAACCCTGACTGTTCCCTGGAAGGCCAGATACTGAAGCTGAAGCTCAAATACTTTGGCCACCCAATGAGAAGGGAGCACTCACTGGAGAAGACCCTGATGCTGGGAAAGATTGAAGGTCAAAGAAGAGGGGGACGGCAACGGACGAGATGGTTAGACAGTGTTAGCATGAAATTAAGCAAACTCTGGAGGACGACAGAAGACAGGAAGGCCTGGCGTGATGTGATCCATGGGGTCACGAAGAGTCGGACTCCGACTGTGCGACTGAACGACAACAACAAAAACAAGCTTTCGTGTGCGTGCACGCTTCTTCAGATACCTCAAATTTTGTTCTACATTTTGCATTACTTTACATTTGGTGTAGTGGTTAAGTGCACAGACTCTAATCTGGGAGAACCGGGTTTGATTCCCCACTCCTCCACTTGCACCTGCTGGTGTGACCTTGGGTCAGTCACAAGCTCTGGCACAGCTATCCTTGAAAAAGAGCAGTTTCTGTCAGAGCTCTCTCAGCCCCACCCACCTCCCAGGGTGTCTGTTGTGGGGAGGGGAAGGGAAAGGAGTCTGTAAGCCGCTCTGAAACTCCTTTGGGTAGTGAAGGGCAGGGTATAAATCCAATCTCTTCTTCTTCTCTACTCAAGGCATGTATTTATTTACTTATTTACTTCATTGATACGGACGAACAGAGGTGGTTTTGCCATTACCACCTGCTCTGCATAGCGACCCTGGACTTCCTTGGCGGTCTCCCATCCAAGTACTCACCAGGGCCGACCCTGCTTAGCTTCTGAGATCCGATGAGATCAGACCAACCTGAACCATCCAGGTCAGGGCAATGTCTCGTGATAGTCAGACAAAAATTCTCTTTATGTAGAATTATGTACGCCTGCTTTGGCAAGGAGGGCGGGGTATAAATTAAATAAATTATACACGGGGGGGGGGGACTTTGTGAGCTACACCTCTGCCAAGGAACAGGAGAACATTTCAGAATGCAGAATATCCTGGCAGACTAGAAAAAGGGACGGTGGTGTATGTAAACAAAGGGGAACAGCCCTTATGGATAGAACCTGATAGGAGGAAACAAAAGCAGAGGACCCGTCTGCTCGTTGGCCAGCCACACAGGGAGGGAGAACAAGGATGAATACGTTGGCCCCTCCCCTCCATGAGCACTGAGTCATTGGGAGCACACACACACACAGACACTTCCTACAAACAGAATCATAGAACTGGAAGGGTCCTCTAGGGTCACCTAGTCCAAACCCCTGCACAATGCAGGAAATTCACAAATACCTCCCCCCCTACACCCGCACTGACCGCTGTTCCACACCCAGGAGATGACAAAAAAAAACCCCTCCAAGATTGCTTCCTGACCCCAAAGTGGCAATCAGCATTTCCCTGGGCATGTAAGAAAGGGCCACAAGAACATGCAACATGCAAACAACTTCACAACTGTACAAGGCTGGATCCAGGAGATGTGTTCCTGCTCTCCTTCCCCTGCACAGGGCTCATGTGCAGCCTCTTATGGGACATTACAACATAAGAACATAAGAACATAAGAGATGCCAATGTTGGATCAGGCCAATGGCCCATCCAGTCCAACACTCTATGTCACACAGTGGCCAGAAATACCAGGGCCCATCAGGAGGCCCAGCAGTGGGGCCAGGACACTAGAAGCCCTCCCACTGTTGACCCCCCCAAGCACCAAGAAGACAGAGCATCACTTGCCCCAGAGTGCCTATCTATACCTTGTGGCTAATAGCCACTGATGGACCTCTGCTGGTTTCCTGCTTCTAATGTATTTGAAGAAAGTTTTATTGTTGGTTTTTACGTTTTTTGCAATATGCTCCTCATATTCCCTTTTTGCCTGCCTGACCACAGACTTGCATTTTATTTGCCATAGCCTGTGTTCCGTTTTATCAGCCTCACTGTGACTAGCTTTCCACCGCTTAAAAGGATCCTTTTTACCTTTTACAGCTTCCATTTCTTTGTTTGTTAACCATGCAGGCTTTTTCCTATACCTGTTTAATATATTTTATTTGAGCTTCTAGAATTGTAGTTTTAAACAGTTTCCAAGCTTCCCCAATGGTTTTGACCCTTTCTACTTTTCCCTTCAGTTTCCTCCCCACATGTCCCCTCATATCAGAGAAGTTACCCCTTTTAAAGTTAAAAGTGGTTGTGTGAGTCTTTTGGCCAATTCCCTATTTGTACAAATGTTGAACTCAACAACATTATGATCACTGTTCCCAAGCGGTGCAATCACTTTTACATCTCTCACCAGGTCTTGAGTGTTACTTAGGACCAAATCAAGGATCAACAGAGGATAACAGGAAACTCACTCTAGATCCTAAATGGAATCGAGAAATGGAACTGGTCTCAAGAGTAGTCCTATGGACCGGGTATAAAGCCAGCCCTTAATCCCTATTTTGAAACATTTATTTAACGCATTTATTAGCCGACGTCCTTCCCTATGGCACTCAACACCGCTTAAAACGTAAGTAAAGCACATAAAACCAAATAGATTAAAAACTTAAAAACCAAAATATAAAATCGTAACTCGGAACTAGGGATGCGCACGAACCAAATCACGAACCGAAATTTGTCACAAGCCCGGCTCGATTTGTGGTTTGTGAACTCGATTTGTGCCATCCCGCCACCACAAACCTCCCAGAAAACCCCCAGGTGGATTTTGGAGGTTTGCCTGGTTCATGTCGTGGCATGACTCGCAAGTGAACTCAGAAGACATTTAAAGATTCCTTTAAATGGCTTTTACAAGCCGTGGCACGGCACAAACCACAAATCGGTTCATTAAATGGAAAGGTTCGTGGTTCGTGAGGCCCCACGAACCACAAACTTTCACTTTCCTGGTTCATGCCCATCCCTACTCAGGACTGCTAGCAATCTCAATCAAATGTGGTCCTAAATAACACTGTCTTCAGCTGCATCCTGAAGATGGAGGGGGGGGCAAGTCAACCTCCCTGGGGAGGCTGTTCCATAACTGTGGGGCTACCACTGAACAGGCTGTCCCTTCTGCACCCACCAAATGAGCTTCTCTGATTGGTGGGACAGTGATCCCCATGAGCTTAATTCCTGTACCTCTATTTGTGTAAGAGGAAGAGAGGACTGAGTCTTATGAACCTCTTCACTCAACGACCCCATCTGATCAGCTAACCCAAGGACAGAAGAAAGCCAGGCAGACCTTGGCTGCTTATCGCTATGCAGTCGCAATATAAACGTACCTGACCTCCGTACGGAAAGAGGCTTCGTTCCATCTCGTTTTCTCATTGATTCGGTTGAACAGCCCTTCGCAAATACGAGGTATTAAACCAGTGTCCCCCTACAAAGAGATGAGCGATGGTCAATACTGGGTCATGTGGATACACAGCAGCCAAAAAAAAATGGAGGGGTTTTTTTTAGAATCATTGACACAGATAACATTTAAAAGCTAAGATCTTTGTGGGTATTGTGTGGCCAGAAAAATTTTAAAACATAAAATTAGCAAATAAAAATGTAGGTATAAGAGCATAAGAGAAGCCAATGCTGG
>NW_015171578.1:223060-253415 GCF_001447785.1 Gekko japonicus | reverse complement strand
CATCGAGACAGTAGAGCTCCTAAGTCATCAGATGGATGCAGAACCTTCTCCCTCTCCATCCCCGTCATGGACATCGATGATGTCAGAGGCTCCTGACATCGATTCACGTTGGAATCGACACACCTCTACTACCACGCAGCGTCACCCTCTATGTCTGCGTCTTGAACCTGTCAATATCGATGACCGTGATTATGCAGACCTCTCTCAAAGGCAGGCTGTCGCTTTGTCTCTGAGATGCCCACGATCCAGAAGTCGATCCCCCCAAGTTTTTCTACCCCCCACCACCACCTCTGTCTTGGGATCAATGCCAACTGAGATATCTCTATGGGGCTTATCCACCATCCATGCCATGGCTGACTCCGGTGGCCCACTCTTTAGGCCTCTCTGTCATCCAGCAACATCCCCAGGCAACAGATGCCATTTTTGATATAGTCCAGCTGGATACATCATCCACCTTGGCATTGCCTATGTCTTCAGTCCTTTTGCAGGCAGCAAAGGCTCCATGGCTAAAACCCTCGTCAGCCCCAGTGTCCACGAGACGACTGGACCACATGTATAGGGTCCAAGAGGCAGATGCCGAATTCCTATTCTCGCACCCTCAGCCAAACTTGATGGTGATAACATCTTCCTCTAAATCCAAGAGGACACACTGCACCCAGTGCTGACACCATTACCTTCCCCGCCTTTGCCGCCTTTAGGGACTTAGAGGAGCCCTTTTTTGTGGACTTATGCTTATACTTGACTTGGCCCTCTTCTTCACCGGAGTGGAAGTGGATGATTGTGCCTTTGATGTCGGGGGAGGGCCTCGATGACAGAGCCGTCGATGGTCTCTCGGACTCCATCACTGAGGGAGGATGTAACGCCGACTCAAGTAGCGCCACTTTAAGGCGCGCAGCTCTGTTTTTTCATGTCTGGTTCAAAAACCTAGCACAGTGCCGACAAGATTCAGGTCGGTGAGACTCTCCCAAACAAAAAATACAGAGGGTGTGGCGGTCAGGAGGAGCGAGTTTACTGCCACAACCCTTGCAGCAGTTAAAAAATCCCCACTTTTTCTCCATAAAAAATAAAAAACGGAGAAAAAAAGGGGTTTTGGGGGGTGCCTGAAGGCCACTGAGGCAAACTGGCAAGTTCCCCCTCAGCAAAAGACAAAAAAAAATTTGATTTTTTTTAAAAGAACAAACAAAGAAGACTAAGGGGAAAAAAAAGAAACTGAGGAAAAAATCCAAAGAGCCGTGAGGCAAATAGCCAAAAAAGCGAACTGATCAGACCAACGAGGAAAAGGTCTTACCAACGCAGCGGTAAGAAAGGAACTGGCGGGATGTCCGCGCCCACCCCTCTGGGCATGCGCGGTGGGGTTCCTGGGCATGCCCGAGGTCTGGGCGCGAAAATCCATTAAGAGCTTGCTACAATGCCGATCGATCCAGTGCGTGTGCACTAGATCCCATGGGTGTGAAGCACAGAGACCACGTCGAAGATCAGTTGGTTCTCCATGACAACCCACATTCAGGGGTCTGCAAAAGATGGCTCAAGACATGGAAAAATTGTTTGAAGACATCCAGGATCTGTATATCTGACTCCGCCCACCCATTGTTCACACCTTGGGGGGGGTGCTGTGGGAAATACCAGCATAATTCACACTTGGTTACCATTCTGGCATCCAGCCATTTGGGGCACCAGGGAAGCAGGCCGTGGCTGGAGAAGGTGGGACAGCAAGACAGGCATTGCTTCAACGCCTGCCTTTTCTCTCTGCACCTCTCCTTCCTTGTGCCCCCACCTTCCCAGCCCTTGAAGAAGAAATTCAAATTCATTCAGAACCTACTTCGGTACTGGGGTGAAATCAGTCAAAGCAGAATTGCAAGGCCGAATTGGGGAGGGGGGGCACAGAAGTAGAGCTTTTATTCTTCAAATGCCACTTCTGCGTCATTTCTCCCTAGCCATGCCCTAAACCCAGAGGGCCCGTGGGGGGGAAAACGCCCTGTGTGGGGGGAACAGTGGATAAGGTCACATGCTGGCTCTCCCCGATCAGTGTCCTGTCTGACACCCTCCTTGCTCAAGAGGTCGTGCCCTCTGACCTTGGAGCACAGGCTGCCTGGGGACCGGAGGCCTCCTGCAAATCCCTGGAATCTTGCTGGGTGATCCTGGGCCACTCACCTGCCCTCAGCCTGGCATGCCTCACAAGGTTGTTGTGAAGATAAAATGGAGGAAAGAAGAGCAGAGTCAGCTGCTCTGGTCACCATTGGGGGGAGGAAGGTGGGGTATAAATGAAGTCAACAAAATAAATTTGCCATGCTGGCTGCTGTTCTTGGGTTTGAACTTCACCAGGGTGAAGAAGAAGAAGATGGGGCGTGCTTTCCGGTGAGCCGGGTCCAGCTGCTCATGAGCCCCTTTTGTTTTTGCACCCCCAGCATGGTGAGGAGGTGTCCCCTGCGGCCAG
This sequence comes from Gekko japonicus, assembly GCF_001447785.1. Classification (NCBI taxonomy): domain Eukaryota; kingdom Metazoa; phylum Chordata; class Lepidosauria; order Squamata; family Gekkonidae; genus Gekko; species Gekko japonicus. The sequence goes on along the minus strand of NW_015171578.1, from coordinate 250,981 downwards.
CGATCTGGCGATGGTGCTGACCCGCGGCTTGAGCCTCGAGCACCAAAAGAGCAGCCGGGACTCCCTGCAGTACTCAAGTGGCTACAGCACGCAGACGACCACGCCTTCCTGCTCCGAGGACACCATCCCCTCACAAGGTATCCTTCCCCCATCAGTACAGCGGCAGAAGGAATAGAGTGTGACACAAGCAGGGGCTTGGAAGGCATTCGGGGGGGGGGCTGTTGTGGGCCCAGGGACCACGTGTGGAAGAGGTGGTGGCACAGAATGCCCGGCACCTGCAGAAGGGGAATCAGAGCTTAGAGGTGTTTCCCTTTGAGGTGGAGGATAAAATCCACGATGGATCAGAAAGCAGAGTTTTGCTGTCCTTTTCTGGGCGAGGCTCCGTCTTGCAACCATAAGCCATAAAAGGCAGTGAGAGGCTCACTGTGAGAACTAACAAAATGCCTACTGCAGAGCACTTGCCTTCTTAAAAGTGCTGCATAGAGAACATATCCATAAAATATTGCTAACAATGAGGGTTTTTTTAAAAAAATGTCATAATTATGGAAATTGGGAGTGTTTGACCAAAATAACACACAGCAAAATTCAAATCTTTTATTATTTCTCTAGTGCATTTCTGTCCTCTCAAGCTCAGGGCAATATCCATTATTTTCCCTTCTGTCCTCACAACGACTGTGTGAGGCAGGCCAGGCTGAGAGTGATTTTTTAAAAATAATCTATTTATTAATTTTTTAACAGACAAACAAACACAAACACAAGAACATATCATTATTATGACACATCAACTTTCAAGTTTGGGTTAATAAATTATCCATAGATTTTTCATTCAAAAAGGCCATTAAATGTTCCCCATAACCTATTGATCTTTCCCACTCTTATATCTAATATCGCGTATTACAGGATCCTTTGAATTACTCCAACAAATAAATTTATATTCAATCAGACTTACAACTCCTATAGCCTCAAAGGCATTTTCAATAAACAGTCTTAACACTAATATATTAATTCCATTTGTTTAAGCAACTGATAATCTATCCCCTATTTGAACTGCTGTGATTATATCCATTTTAAATTAATTTTAAACCTAAAGAAGAGAATCCATTAACAACAAACAACAGCTTATAGCCCTGTTTTCTTTAGATCATAATTGTCTAGCTTCCTTCCCCCCCTTTTCCCCACCCCTTATTTATTTTTTGTTTAATATTTATTTTTGTTTTATTTTTATTCTTTAAATACAGATGCAGTTATCTACTAACTAGCTCTTAACATGCAATTCAGATCTTAATCAATCATATCATTGTTATTATAGATACTTTACAGTAACCTTAAACCCCCTCTTATCTTTCTGTTCAAGTATCTCATTCCTTATTACTAATTTAGATACAATTCATTCTCAGAGCATATTTAAAGCAAAGACCATCAAAAGTATAAGCGTGTTATGAAGTTACAAATTATCCCTTATTCTGATGCAATAACAACCAGATACAGTTATCTACTACCTAGCTCTTAACATGAAATTCAGATCTTAATCAATCATATCATTGTTGTTATTATAGATACTTTATAGTACAATAACCTTAAAACCCCTCTTATCTTTCTGTTCAAGTATCTCATTCCTTATTGCTAATTTAAGTACAATTCATTCTCAGAGCATATTTAGAGCAAAGACCATCAAAAATATAAGCATATTATGAAGTTACAAATTATCCCTTATTCTGTTACAATAACAACCAGTTCCTTTTTTAATTTAAGCCATTTCTATCCACAATTAGCAAGCTACCACAAAAAACAAAGAGTACAGCATATATCTTTTCCTTTCCCCCCCCTCTTTCTAAAGCTTTCCTTTTCTTTTCAACTTCTTCCAGGTGTCTCCAATTTTTGTATTCATGCGGTCCCTTTTCCAAAGTCATTCTTCCATTTTCCAAAAAGCCAATCTTCACTCTTTTTTCCACTTTAAGTTTCTTTGCCACATTCTTCCCTCCTCCTTTTCTTTTTTCCAGCTTTCTCTTTTTTACACATAGTCTCTTTGCTGTTTGCTTTTCTACTGCACATCTTATTGGTTCTTTTAAGCATTGCCCAATGTCATTACCTATATCTTGCTCTTTTTCCACTAAAGTCAGGTAATCTTTAGGCGGTTTCTTCACTCTCTCCCATGAGTAATCTTGTTCCTCCGCACTCTCTTGAGTATCTGGAATTTGATCCTCCTTGTTGCTTTTATCTTGGCTTATATTTGTGTAATTTCCCACAAGATTACTACAGGCAGTTTTAACTGCTTGGGTAATTTCTCTCACCAAAAAGTTTTGAAATTGTTCCCGGGTGAGGGTTTCCACTAATGTATCTGGATCCCATTCTTCCTCAGCCATCCTCAGTTTCCTAACACTACAAATTCTTAAGCCAACTTTCAAATTTCCAAAGTCACTTAATACGGTCCTTTTAGTTTCTTATTTTGCTACTTTCCATCAAAAACTTTCCATCAGATAGGACAAAAGCTTTTCTTACCCCCTCCACTTTACAGTCAATTCCATTCCCAGTCATTTCACAGCTGCTTCGTCATGGTTGGGAATATCTTCTAGGGGTATTTAACTCCAAAGCACTTCAATCTTCTCCTGTTTATACGCGATCAAATCCTTTCATGTGATGTGTAACCGATTTTCTTCATATATAGTTTAAAAACAGCGGCCGGTCGCTGCTAAAGGAAACATGGGAGCCTTGTTTCCTCCTCTGCTCCGCTCCTACTTCAGGACGAGTCAGTCACTCCCCCGTGATGGTCTATGGTCAGTTAAGAGCAACTCCCTACAGGAGGTTGAGCCGAGGGTCCCTGCCACTGCGGGTAACCCCCAAAGAGCGAAAAGGGAACGGACAGCCGTCCCATCTGTAGATACTTAAATTCATGGATAGGCACTATGTAGACAGAGAAGAGACCCAGCTTTGCAGAAAAATCCTATAAGTAAAAAAGTAATTACAAAAAAAAACCCAAACCCTAGACCCCAAACAAAAAACTCGGGAGACTCCCGAGACACATCCGTTCGTGGCGCCAACACTGGAAGAGTGTCTCAGGTCTCCAGACTGAGGGCCAAACTTCCCTGGCAGAGTGAAGAGTCAAACCTGGGTCTCCCGGATCCCAGTTCAACATCCTAACCACAACACACTGGCTGGCTGTAACACACATGGCTTGGCACAACCCACCAGGAATCTCAGTTGTCCAAGATTCTGAGAGCCAGTGTGGTGTAGTGGGTAGGAGCATGGACTTTAATCTGAGAGAACTGGGTTTGATTCCCCACTCCTCCACATGCAGCTGCTTGGTGTGACCTTGGGTTAGTCACAAGTCCTTTCAGAGCTGTTCTCTCACGGGGAGCTCTCTCAGCCTCACCTACCTCACAGAGTATCTGCTGTCGGGAGGGGAAGGGAAAGGATATTGTAAACTGCTCTGAGCCTCTTTTGGGTAGTGAAGGGCAGCGGTATAAATCCAACCACCACCTCTGCCTTCTCCACCTTCCCCCCCCCCCAACACACTCCTGCACATTTCAGTGGGATTTGTGTAGGTGCAGTTCCTACCAGAATGTTTGTGTGGTTTTCTGGAAGAGCACACCATTGCCCTGTGGAATTCTTCATCTCTGGCACAAGGTGCTGCTCTCCCTACATTGCGTTAGATTTTAACACTTAGTTCTTTTCCTTTTCTTTTTCCTCTTTTGTTTAGATGTGTCCTATGCCCACTTCTTTGGCTGACCTCTTGTGAAGAGGGTAGAAACTGACCACGGAAAATCTGTATTCTTTTTCACCCCCTTTTCCACTTAACTGGCAAGAGAACACAGGGACTGTTGCCTTACTGAAATGAATAGGATGGTTTATTGATGTACAATATAGGTACAGACGAATGAAATGACTAAGCACATTAAAAGATAAACATTAGCCCTATCCCTTCCAGCATTCTACCTTCCTATCACCTCCAGTCTTCTCAGTTAGAAGCTAAGACATGTTCAGAGCCGTCTAGCCCAAAATTCACTCAGTTGGACCTCAGGAAGGAGAGAGGAAGGGTGGGAGGGGGCGTGGGTTAGTGGTAGGGCCTCTGCTTTGCATGCAGAAGGTCCCTGGGTCAGTCCCCAGCATCTGCAGGTAATGATTCTAAGTAGTAAGGAATACGAAAGACCTGCTTCTGAGAACCTGGGGAGCCATTGCTGGTTAGAGGAGGCAATACTAACCTTCATTGTCTATTCCAAGGGGGTGTGGTTGCGTGGTGTGCTGATGTATCTTGCAGCGTTGCAGCTGGTGGGTTATCTGATGCGTCCTTGCTGTGCCAGCTTTGCGCAGTCAGTCCCAAGTGTGTTGAAGATCTATGTCTCCTCCCTTAGGTTCGGATTACGACTGCTATTCTGTCAATGGCGACGTGGAAGGCGAGAGCCAGAGCGATTTTGACAAATCCTCCACCATCCCTCGCAACAGCAACATTGCCCAGAACTACCGCCGCATGATCCAGACCAAGCGGCCTGCCTCTACAGCAGGCCTGCCCACCGGCACTGCCCTGCCGTCAGGTACCACTCCGGGTGTGGCCACCATCCGCCGCACGCCTTCCACAAAGCCGACGGTACGCCGAACCCTCTCCAACGCCGGTCCCATTCCCATCAGACCACCCATTGTCCCTGTCAAGACCCCCACGGTGCCTGACTCCCTTGGTTACACTGGACCCACCCGGGTGGGCAGTGAGGAATGCGTTTTCTATGCCGACGATGCCTCACCCAACGCCATGGACTTCTCCAAAGCCTCCCCCAAGAGGCTGAGCCTGCCCAACACAGCCTGGGGCAGCAACGTCATGGAGATCTCCGTGTATGCAGGGGCTGGGCAGCACCTCTCCACGGAGGAGGAAGACCAACAGCTCGCAGCCAACCGCCACAGCCTGGTGGAAAAGATTGGAGAACTGGTGGCCAGCGCACATGCGCTTGGGGAAGGCCAGTTCCCTTTCCCAACGGCGTTGTCTACCCACGGCCCCGGGGAGGAGACACCCATTCCTCCGCCGGCAGCCTCCAGCGACCCCCCTGCTGAAGACATGTTAGTAGCAATCCGCCGTGGGGTGCGCCTCCGCAGGACCATCACCAATGACAGGTCAGCACCGCGGATTTTGTGATGGCCTTTCCCCCCAGCTGCCTGTCACGATGCCCCGCACGAAGTCAGGACTGAACCAGGAACAACCACCGTGACAAAAAAAACAAAAAGGTAGAAGAGAATTAACAAACCGCAAAAAAAAGGCAAAGCCACTTTATGGACATAGCACCGAAGGCTAGATTTAAATGGAGACTAAAACGAAAAACATCTTTGCTAACATGCTCAGAAAGGTACAAGCCTGGCACTGAACTGGTTTTAGAGCCTATTTTATATGTTGTTTTTCAACAGCCGCCCTCCCAAGTTTCCTTCCCCCCCACACCATTCTGCACCTTCTTCCTGGCTTATAGAAATCAGTTTCTGCCAGCATCACCCAGAGGCAAACCGTGTTGTTGTGTGTTTGTCAGGGAGGACCAAAAACCTGGACTGGATTTATCAGCTGTCAGGCACACATCTCAGACGCAGCTGTAGCGCAATGCAGGGGACGTCTCCTACAAAAAGCGCTCGTGTCTCCTCTGAACAGATGCACCGTTAAGTCTTGTGCTGGATCCTTCCCTCCACTGTCGTCTTTTCTGTGTTCCTATCATCTGTTTTTTGTACCCTCTGGTTCAAAAAAAAAAAGACTTCCTAGGTGGTTACATCAACACAAACGATTCCAGAGAATCTGGCCCTGTTCAAAGATGGCTCCTCGCAGCACAGCTGGACTTCAGGCTGAGCAAGCAGCTGCGAACAGGAGCCTCGTGAGAACGTGGCTGTCCAGTGGAAAGAGCTCACATTGCCCACCTGGGTGCAGCGAAGCTTTCAGCATAGTCATGGGCAGTGTTCCCTCTAAGCTGAGTTCGTGTGAGCTAGCTCAGTTTTTTAGCCTCCGGCTCACACACGTTTGTCTTCGCTCATGGCTCCAGAGCAAACTAATGTATGCAGCAGCCAACTCGCTCGCTCACGACTTTAATGCCGGTAGCTCACAAAGTAGAATTTTGGCTCACAAGACTCCACAGCTTAGAGGGAGCATTGGTCATGGGCACAAAACTTGTCTGTGTCGATCCTGATTGCACGGAGGGGAAATGGGGCGGGCAGCTTCTGGTGTGAACAAGGGCGCTTTCCTTTTTACCAGGCCCCCAGTGGCTGCTTGCACAGCAGTTCGGGAAAGCTGAGCCTTGCTCCAGCGATATCTGTAATGCCTGGCCCAAAGGTTTCCACAAAGCCATGGCTACAGTGCCCCAGGAGTGCGAGGGTGGCCATAGAATGCATATGGCTGAGCCTGTAAGTTCTGTGTAGGTGTAGATGGATGAGCAGCAGTGCTGCAGGGCAAAGAGGTCCCTGGGTAAGTGGAGGGGTGTGTGTGCCGGTGGTCCTTAAGGCCAGTGTGTGGACCAAGAGAGTCTAGGGAAGCCCGCTTAAGGGTGAACCCCCTCTCGCATGCCTTCCTCCATTCTTGGATTGATGCCGCATGGAAAGCTGAAGCTCTTGTCTTTGTAGAGAATCACATTGGTTCAGCTGTGCATGGATGGCTGCAGAGCTGCTTTTTGCAGATGTTTTTGACAGCATTGAAAAGTGTCTTCCCCTTTGGTAGGCGAAGGTGTTTGCAGAGAGAGGGTGAGCCCCTTGGCTGCTGTGGGTAGCATTGCCACAGTAGATTATGCACCTAAGACCTTCCCTTGGATGATCCCTGATTAGCTGGGATTGCCTGTAGAAGTGTTATGTCCTTTTTTAAAAAAATTGGTAGAAACAAAGGGTATCAAAATAGCTGTTGAAAGACAGGATGGGAATGAATGTGTTGGAAAAAGCAGAGAGGGTTTTGGGGAGGGGGAGTTGTTCTGTTCCCCCTCCGATTCTGAAAGCGAAGTTTGGACCACAGAGAGAACAAGGAGAAGATGTGGCACGGGCCGGTTTGAATACCTTCTCAGCATTCCTGGTTTCCAGTCACAGTCCTGATCTTAGGAGTAAGACGGGCGTTACTTTGACAATCAGTAGACTCCTCCAAATGTCTCATCACCTGAAGACTGAAGGTCGGCCACCGAAGCTGATCCTTTGCACACACCTGAGGACTCAGCAGGGGGCAGGCCTTGGTCTCAAGGGATCTCTGCCCAAACCCAGTTTGGTTTCACAGCCAGTGACTGAATCCCGCATGTGCTTCCGACATCCGATCACAGGGGTCCGTAGGTGCTTGGGAGACAGTTGAGCCGACCAGTTCCCAGTGTAAGATGCTGCCCCTAAGTTCAGGATTGAGAAATGGGTGCGTAGCCAAAACCAGAGTTTCCCACAGTTGGGTCAGAGCTGTCTGCCCTGCTGCTCAGGCAGGCATCATCTTCGTATTTTTTGCCTTGGAAACTGGCTCACTTGTTCTGCGGTCCTCCAGGCACTTTTGGAAGAGGTTTTGGGGGGAGCATTGGCAGGCTTAGCTGCACATGGGCTAGGGAGTATGGCTGTTTGAGTGAGGTCTGGAGCTGGAGAAGAAAGGGAACCATCTGTCAGTGCCCTCAGCAGCCAGGGCGAGGGGTGGAACCAGGCATCAGTTCCTGCCTGTCTTTTCAATGAGTAGAGTCTCTGGCTCCTGCACTGTCAGCTCCCCAGAAAGTCTAGGAAGTAAGGCAGTTGGCCAATGGAATGTGATGCTGGGAATGAGGAAACAGTCCTGAAAAGCAGAGGGTGAGGGGGTGGGATGCCGAGGAGAAAGGCAGACGGCTTACTTGAAGGTAGATGTGTGTGTGTGTGCGCGCTGGGAGGCGGGGAGAGCTGGCTTCTCCCTGTGTTTGGCTAGGAAAGATGGGATTGGGGAGGCTGGCTGAGAGCAGGCCTGATCCACTGTGCTCCTTCCCTCCATCTTTTCCTTGGGGAAGGAAAAAGGACTAGGGTTCCCAAGTACTTACCGTGATCTGGCGGAGGAAACATGCTCCCCGGCCGGACCATTCCTCCCTGTAACGCACCATGCCGTCGCCAAGAAGTGAAGCTGGGCGACGCTCTGGCAATGGGACTGAAAACTTGATGGTACCATCAAGTTTCCAGCCCCATTGCCAGGGTGTCGCCCAGCTTCACTTCCTGGCGACGGCATGGTGCAGCGCGTCTGTTGTCCCCGCAGGAATGATCTTGCGAGGACGTCTGTGTCCCCCGCCGAATCACGGTAAGTACTTGGGAAGCCTGCTGTATGTTACCAGGCTAACACCCGGCCACCCCACAGAGGTTAGGAAGAGGTGCCAGCCCTGGGTCCATCTTTGTTGGCCGCAGTCCTCTCGAACGGGCCAAAGACCCTGGCATACAAACCATCTGCCAACGCAAAAGAGCTGCGTGGGAAAAACTGGAGTTTGTTGAGACTGTCATAGGAGTGGACCACCCCACTGAGGTTGAAATAGCTGCAGACAGATGTCAGATTTAGAAGCATTTGTGTAATGTAACCCAAGCTAAAAAATTCTAGGAAGCGCGCGGGGGGGGTTGACTCCTGACAGGAGTTCCCACACAGCAGTCTACAAACCACACAGCCACAGAGGGTACCTTGTGGGTACCTGACTGGGCACCAAACAATCTGGGCACAATCATTTGCTAGAGGCCTTTGAGAAAGCACACCCTCTCCCCTCCCCTGATCTTGCTGTGCCCCCCCCCCAGCGCTGGTGCAGCACAGCCGCTCCGGATTATGTACATAGCTCCAAAGCAGAAACCCCCCTGGCCTCCCCCTCCCCATGCTAGGGGAGGGAATGGCCTACGTTTCACGTAACCCTCCTTCCTCTTTGACTGTTGTAGTAATAACAGTTTAGTTCTAACCTGCCAGCCCCTCCTGTGCGCTCCATGCTGTGTCATGACCAGAGATTACAACCGTGACAAATGTTTGCATTTTGCTTTTTATTTTTCATTTTTGTACAGAGAAAAAGAACTCCTTTAAAATGTCTTTCAACTGACGTAACTATTCTGGTGCTGTTGTAACTTGTTCCTCTCTCTCTCGCTCTTTTTTAATTTATTTCCCCTGCCCCTTCTAGCACTCCCTTAGCCTTTCCCACGAGTTTCTTTTTTCCCCTTACTTAAAAGAATTATTCTACCCGACTTCCTTCTCCATTTAAAATAGTCACTGCTACAAGTAACGAATGCACTGTGAAGATTCCAGTATTAATAAAAGTCGTACTGTAATTAATACAAAGGAGTCTCTTCTCTCCGTCCCTCTGGCCTGTGCTCTTTTCTTCCCCTGCCCTTTCCTCCCTGGGAAAGGAAGCGCAGACGCAAAGAACGCCTGCCCCCATGTTCCCCCCATTTGACAAGACAAAACCACTGAAAATATTTGACCCCCCCCCCCCCCAAACACACCCACTGGACTGCCTAGGCTTACCAAGTACCTACCTCAGATCGGCGGGGGACACATACTTCTTGTCAGGAACATTCCCGCGCGGAAAACAAACATGCTGCACCATGCCGTCACCCAGACATGACACCAGCACGTAGCTGGGCGACACTCTGGCAATGGAGCTGGAAACTCGATGGTACCATCGAGTTTCCAGCTGCATTGCCAGAGCGTCGCCCAGCTACATGCCCAGCGTGCTGCGTCATGTCTGGGCGACAGTATGGTGCGGGGGGGGGGAGGTTATACCAAGGGATGTTCCAGCTGAGAACCATGAGTCCCCCATCATTTCGAAAGTAGGTACTAGGACTGCCCAATTTATTCTGATTTGAGATCTGTAGCTCTGTGGAAGAAGGATTTTTCTTTTTTTTAATGAAGCGCATAATTCTGCATACCTTGGTTGGTAAGACTAAAACTAAATCCTTAGATGGTTTTCCAGTGAGAGAGCAAAGTCCTCACAGAAGCAAGCCCTCTGTACCCTGCCCGTGAAAGAAGAAAAGCAGGAGGAAGACTAATGGAATGGTGCAGGCGCTGCCACCAGCCGGGCCACACAAGCCCAGCCAGCCCTACTGACTTGGCAATCAAGGCAGCCAAAGGCCTCTAGGCAAGGAGGACCCAGCCAAGGCTGGTAGAGAAGCAGCTCTACAATTGCAGGATCTTTAAAGGCATTTTTGGATGGGGGGGGGGGGGGGGGGGGAGGAAGGAAGCAGCTGATTATTACGTTCTTCCAAAAGCAGCTACAGAAGCTGACAATGTATGTTCATTGCTTGAAAGCTATACAGCACTATTTCTGTGTAGCCCAGTTTGACCAGTTCTGTATGTGGGGAGAAGTGTCCATTCACTTTTTACTCACCACCTGACCTGGGTGGTCCAGGGTAGTGCCATCTCGCCAGATCTCAGAAGTTAAGCAGGCTTGGTTGTGGTTAGTATTGGGATGGAAGGCCACCAAGGAAGCTGCTGTTCTGTCAAGGTAGGCAATGGCAAACCACCTCTGGTGCTCTCTTGCCTTGAAAATCCTACAGGGTTGGTGTACGTTAGCTGTGACTCTGGCACTTTCTGCCACTGCAATGCTGAAAGGCAACAAGATGGCTACCCCCTGCAGCAATCAAGAAGAAGAGGAAGAAGAGATTGGATTTATACCCCGCCCTTCACTACCCAAAGGAGTCTCAGAGCGGCTTACAAACTCCTTTCCCTTCCCCTCCCCACAACAGACACCCTGTGAGGTAGGTGGGGCTGAGAGAGCTCTGACAGAAACTGCTCTTTTTCAAGAACAGCTGTTCTAGAACTATGGCTTGCCCAAGGTCATCCAGCCAGGTGCAAGTAGAGGAGTGGGGAATCAAACCCAGTTCTCCCAGATTAGAATCCGCGCACTTAACCACTACACCTGGATTTTGACTCTGCTGTACAGGCAAGCCTGGAGAAGGCTATGCTAGAAAGCGACTCCAATTTGTGTGTGAATAAAAGCCACATTCTGCAACCTGTGGAGCTGAACCAACTTCCCTGTGTCACAGCAGGTTGTTCATGACTTGGCTTTCCTGCAGCTTATAGGGGTTGCACACTTGGTATTCTGCACTTGATTTTAGCCAAAAGAAAGCCAAGAAGCAACATTCATTATACCTGCTACAGTCTTTGCACAGAGTGAAGCAGACCTGAGATTAAGAGGGTCAGAGACAGCGAGGGGATCAAAATGGATCCACACACTGATCTATTTCCTTTTGCTCTGACACCAACCTCACCTGTCTACAGATCTCGCAGCTCTCCCTGTTTAACTTACTCAAAGTGCCATTTGCACCCAACCCTTTCCCAGCGGCCAGCTTTAGAAGGTTCACATGAGCCATCTCTTCAAGACAAGAGCTTAATGAGGTATGAAACTATTTACAAACATGCACAGATCAAACAGTACGAGGGTGAAGACTACAAGTTTCCCAGATACTGGCCACGGAAGCAGGAGCACAAAGACCAACTCCAGCCTGGCACCCCCACCCCACCCATGCTCTACAGTGCTCCTCTCAACAACGTATACTCCAGGGGGCTTCGCTTTGACAAGGTGAGAGAATGAGCGTCTTGTCCAGGGCTGCAAATGCAGACAGGTGGCACATGCAGCAAGTCTTCAGAAAGGGGGTGGGCAATCTGAAATACTCTTAAGAGGGGGTCTTGTGGCCTCTTGGGAGAGCCCAACCCACACCTAGAACAGCATGTACAAAATATGCATATGACACACTGGAACACAGGGTCTAAGAGCCCAAAATAGGACAATCCAGTGGGAGGGTGGAGGCTGGGGATGTTGTTATCCACCATGCATCTTTGGAACAGAGTCCTAGCCAAGACCCAGGATGGACTCCTGCTTAGAAAGCATAGCGAGTGCGAATGTCCTCTAGCTTCTTGGACACCTCGGGTGGGGTCCTGTCCAGCTCTTCAGCCACATTTTTCTGCTTGTTGGGTTCCATGGAGTTGAACTGCTCACACAGATCCCCATCAATGACATTCTAGTGGGAGGAAGAAGGTGGCCATTTTAGAATCAGTATGTCCCATACACAAGCGATTACTTCTCTGGGCAAAAACACCAGAGCAGGTTATGGTAGATCACAGAAGTTGAGAGATGCAAAGGGAAGGGCAAAATGGGACTGCCAAGCAAGCAAGACTCTGCCAAAGAGGTGCAAAAAGCCCTATCAAAGCCAACGCTAAAGACGAGGAAATGCCTTTAAACGAACTCTATGCGCTCAACACATTTCAAGGGGAGTGCTGTTAGAAGAGCGAAAAACCAAATCAGTCAGTTCGCATCATGCTAAGAAGCAACTGGGTTGGTGACACAAAAAGCACAACATGCCCTTATTATAGTTTTCTCCTGCCTTTTCTCCCCCCCCCCCCCAAAAAAAAAGAATTCCAGGTTCACTACATGGAGGCAGGCAACGGTAAACCACCTCTGAACACCTTGCATTGAGAACCCTATAGGGTCACCCTACATTGGCTGCAACTTGACAGCACTTTCCCACTACCACCCCTTTCTTGGAAAATGGGGGGGGGGGGGTTTCCCCAGGCACTTGTTTATCCGGTCACTGACCAGCACCAGGCCTCCTTACAGCTTCAGCACAGGGCCTGCATCGTATGCCTTGAAGTCATGCTTCAGGATGCATAGCCAACAGCAGGCAACTTGTACAGTCCGGTTACTCACAGGGATAGAAGCTAGGAGCCCCAGTTTGCCACCACGGCTGCCCTTCCTCTTTGTTTGTGTGTGTGTGTGTGTGTGTGTGCGTGCGTGCGTGTGCAGGCAGTCTTAAAGAGGAATGCATTCTTGCACACACAAAATGTCCACATTTACAGGTACCCACTACTGCTAGTTCAAGGGTAAGGAGGCTGTTGGGAATGAGGGGGCTCTTGCCCCATGAAAGGAAGGGCTGAGCCACCTCACTTGGCACCCACTCGAACACCATGAAGCTGCCTTCTACTGGCTAGGCTTGTCTACTCTGCCTGGCAGCACCTCTGGAGAAGAGAAAAAGCTGTTCCTATCACCCACTACCTGATCCTTTTCATTGGAGATGCCAGCAACTGAACTCCAGCTGTTCTGTACACAAAGCAGATTGTCTACTACAAATGGACTTTGACCCCTTTATTTAAGCTGCATTATACCAAGACAGGCCACTGGTCCATCAAGGGTCAATATTTTCTGGAAGTGGCTCTCCAGTGTTTTGGGATACCTGTTCAACTGAAAATGCCAGGGAGTGAATATGGAACCTTCTGCATGCAAAGCAGACGCTCAAGCTGGGAGGCATGCCCCGTTTGCCCCGAGGAGCTGCAGAGGAGGGAAACTACTGAGCCCAAAGCCCTGCCCCATTGCTGATCAGTTCAGAGCCTGGCCTACCTTTACAGGGAAGTAATAGGAGCGGAAGCTGAGATGGTCCCGTCCGCAAAGAGGAGGGTGCTCAGACCGGAGATGCATCTCGACATGCTGGAAGAAGTCATGATCCTGAAGGCAGCAAAGAATAACAATGAGGGAACAGTTTAACAAGAAGTCACAGTGGCATAACAGGGCTCAGGAGGAAAGAACAGGCTCAGCTCCACTCTCTTTGGGAACAGATTTCCTGCAGGAAAAATGCTTATTCTTTTGAGAGTGAGAAGTACTTATTTAAAAATTGAGCAACCCTTCTTCCCTGAAAACTGTACTTATTTCTGCTGGCCTTCCACAGAAGTATAAACAGCACAACAATGGCCTTGAAATCAGGTTAGAGAAGGACTTTTAAGATCACTCCTGGAGTACTGAAAACCATTAAAATAATTTATGTTGGAGATAAGCACAAATGCTCTCTCTTTGCACATGCAGCATAAAAGCAAGAAAGCCTTAACATCTTAGCATGGCAGGAAACCCCTAGTATTCAGTAAACTTTTTATGTATGCAGCTTCCATCTTACACATCATTAAAAGATAAGAAACCTCTTCAACACTAACCCCCTGCTTCACAAAGGCAAAATAATAATTATAGGTCTGATACACAAAAGGCTTCATTTTGAAGGGGTTTCTTTTTTATACTGCAAGAGATGCAGAAAACAAGACACACACACACACCCTACCCCCAGGTTCTTTCTGCTGATGTTTTGAAACAATTCTCAAGAACCCCAGATTCCAACATCATGGGTTCCGCTCTGGTAAACATTTCGAGTAATATGGAAACCCAAAATTCAGGGAGCTATTTGGCAGGAGGTTTTGTAACCATCACTAGCTATAAGTTCCAGGTCAGCCTGCAGGGTTGACAAATACACCCAAGTGACCCTTCTCCAACACAATAAATCTGCGGAGGGGGGATTGGAAAATGTAAACTACTGTGTGTAGGAACTGGGAACTTCAGGGGCCTTAGGTTGGACAGTCAAATCTGCTACAGTCTACAGCACCACTGAGGTCTGTTCCAAACTGCAGTGTTGACACAACAATCCTGTTTCATGTGGGTGGAGCTGGCTGGCACTCCTGTCAACAAAAGCTGTCGGGATCAGATTCTGCCTATGGAGGAGGCAGGAGGGCCAAACACAGCTTCCCTGGGGAGGGGGAATACAAGCAAACCAAAACCAGAACCACCAGAAAGCAAAGCTGAGCATCCAGCAGATGCCTCCCTCCCATCTGAGGCCCGAGTCTTTCGAAACTGAGCAGGATGCAGCACCGTCCCCTCCCTTGTGCTTACTTCATGTGACGTGAACGGGACTAGAATGCCGATGCCGCCTGACAAGGTGGTGTAGACGAGTGATTCGGAGCCCCCTGGGATCAGCGTGGTCTTCTGCAGAGACAGCACGGTTTCTCCGACGTGGTAGTTCATAATCACCTCTGCCTGGAAGTCAGACAAGCAGCACACTTCAGTAGACAGCTCGGGCTCCTCTCATGCATGGGCCACCTCACCACCCGCCATTCACCCCAGAGGCATGTGCTCCTTTGACAGGAGCAAGAGCAATCAGGACACCTTCATTCTCAAAAGGCTTTCCCTGGCTACAGCAGAAAGACGAAGCCCCACGGAGGCTGCGGTTGCTTTGATCCTTGAAAATGGACCATGCATTTTAATGCATTGTTTTTTCATGGATACTTGATTTTTTTATACTCTGTATTTCTCTACCGATACACACCAACAACCCACCCAAGAACTGGCCCACCCAAGCAGAGGGGTTCCTGCCCCAGAGTCACCTTCTGCGAAGCTCCGTTGAGAAGCCCTCGGTCCCACAAAGCTTTGTTGCCCGTTGGGTCTTCATCGACCTCATCGTTCGTGTTGGGAGGCAGCCTCACCTGTGTCGGGGAACAAACCAAAATGAGGCCCACAGCAAGAACTGTGAGAGGTTATCGCAGGGGTAAACTGAGACTCTCTCAAACCAACGGAAGACGCAGCAAAAGCAAGCCTCAATCCAACAGGAGCCAAGGCCTTGCCGTCTCACCCACCGCTGGGCAACAGCCAAGAGGGAGCATTTCCACAGCACCCCAGTCTCTCATGCTGGGCATCCTATGGAAATAAAAGGAGAGTGCAAGAGGAGCCCTCTCTTGTCTGTCCTCAAAGCCAAGACTCACCACGCAAATGTTGCCGAATTTGTCGGCTCCGGCCACAGTGTCATAGTCCAGGAGGCAGGCGGTGGTGACCCAGCGCGGGTGGGTGTCGTCGGCAAAGATGATGAGCTGATTCTCGTTCCTCTTGTAGCGCACCCAGATGAAGCTCTCCTGGACGTCCGAGACAATCACCCGGTGCCCAATCGTCTGGATCCCACAGATGTAGTTGGCAATGTGCTAGTTCAAAGGAAAGCAAGCCAGATGGGTAAATAAGGAGCAGGAAGGGGTCTCTCCCTCATCACAAGAGCCTGCTTAAGGCACCTCCTGCCTAGGGGGTCCTGATTTCATCCCTGACCCCAGCGTACGAATGGATCCTCAAAATCTTTGCTGTCTAGGCTCAGTCAAGGATAGCACTTACATCATTGCAGATATCAAGGAAATTACTTCTGCTCTCAAGTTTACCAGACAGTGAGAAGTTGGGATCAGCAACTGCAATGGAAGTTCTTGGACTCTCAACAGTCACTTGACTCCTTCCTCCCGCACCCCAAGTTCTGCACACGGTGTTCCTACATAATAGCTCCAAACGACATGCTGCATCAGTGGTCCCTTCAGCACTGGAGACTGGCATATGCCGTCTAGCAGAGCAAGTGGGAGGTGTAACCCAGTCTTAATATGATACCTTCCTCTGCTTATGGAGAAAGGGAGGCATCTGCTGCAGACACCTGCACTGTTTGGCAGACAAATAACAGTAACTAACATGCAAAGAGATCTGACAGGTAGAGACAACACTGAAATTCGAAGCACCCCCCCCTCTCAACTTCCTACACTGTTTCAAACCAAAGTGTGCAAAACAAGCAACTCAGCTGAAGTGCCCCTTCAGGCTCCCCAGTTCAAGGACGAATGTCACTACCTTGTTCTCACACTTTCGCAGCAGCTTCTTCTTGCCCAAGTCATAGACGCGTAACAGTTTCCCCACACCGATGAGCGCGCGGCCTTGGAACGGGGCAATAGCTGCCGGCACCTCCTCCACTGGAGTCTGAACAGGAGAAGCAGGTATTAGACAAGCCAGGACAGATGCACAGAAAGAACCACTGCGAAGGCAGCCCAGAGTTTGCAACACTCCGCTCCTTCCTAGGAGAACAGGCAAGCCCCCGCAGAACACTAGCAGGGGAAGAGTACAGCCTGTCAGCAGCTTGTAGAGCCTCCCCGGTCATGCTGAGAAAGACCCCTGCAGTCTGAAGCCTGACTGCACTACTGGAGAAGATGAACATGACAGACTAGCCTATCTGTTCACAATGGATGAGAGAAAGCTCAGAGTCAAGCAGCCCCCAGCTGAGTTCCTTTTCACAAGAGCTAGCAGTCCCCCCACCCAAGGTCCAGTGTTCCCTCTAAGCTGAGTCAGTGTGAGCTAGCTCAGTTTTTTAGCCTCTGGCTCACACATTTCTTGCAGCTGACTCAAGAACTTCCTTGGAAGGAGGGATAAAAATCTATCCACATGTGAATATATGGTGTTGCCTTCTACCGGGTTAGACCACTGGCCTTCTGCTCTGACTCAGAGGCGGAACTCTACAGTCTCAAGCGCACAAAGGTCTTCCCCAGCACCTCCTGAAGGCCCTTTAGCCAAAACTACTGAGACCTTTTGCAAATCAACGACATATTCTGTCACTCAGCTGTAACCGCCCCCAGCACCCAAAAAGAAGCAGTCCCATCAGGATCCCAGCAACATTCCCAGGGCTTCTGAAAGTGCCCGCCAGCACCAACCAGACTTCCATCTCCCAGCAGCTTTTGGTTCAGACTTGCAAACACTGCTTCAAATCTCCAGTCTGAGTGACAGATGTGGTCACTGCCCCTTACACAGCAGCAACATTGCTGCAAACCTGGACTAGGTGAAAGCAACACGTGGCACAGAGAAGGTGGGACCCCCCCCCCCTTCTGCAGCTCCTAAGAGAGGCTGGTTGCTATTCCTACCAACATCATTACCCCCTTCCCAACCTCTATCAGGTACCCACCTTGTGCAGAAACTCCAGCTTCTCTCCGCTGTTTACCAGCTTGTAAGTGTAGACAAACCCTCCAGCAACTGAGCGGGGGTTCAGGATCAGGTCCTTGGCCACTCCCACCAGGACATGCCAGTCATCACCACCGTTGGCAAATCGGCACACTGCCACACTGAGAACGGGAGAATCAAGAGCGTGACTGGAATAAGCAATCTCTCCCAGGAAGCTCTAGCAAAGGATGCTTTGGAAGAGAAGGGGGAGAGAGAGGACCTCTGGAAAGCCAGAACCCTTTACATGGGGCAGGACTGCCACTCTTAAACACCACGGACAGACAGGTGCACAGTTTATCCATTATTCTGCTGTGATCAAATCCTGTCAAGTGTTCCCAAGTGGACAAAAATATGCAATTTGCTCTTAACACGACACTGCTATTGTCTGACAGCCACATCAGGAGTGATTCTGTGACTGGTGCATTTACAAGGCATGCTCAGACAAGGGAGACGGTCGGCAGCCTTGGAGGCTACGCTCCAGTGTTGCTCAGCAAAGGGGAAAGGAGCAACCTTCCAAGAGGCCTTTCGTTGGCATATGGGCTCCTCCTTACCTAAAGGCCGCTTCGTTCTGCTCCAGCTGGACCAGATCCAAAGTGTTGCCCTGGATGGGGTTCATCACCCGGATGATGGATGCCCACTGCCCATTTCCTGCCTTTGGGGCACCAAAGATGGACTCGGGAAGGTTCTCATTCAGAAACGCTGCTGCCATCTCTGCGGCCAGTTCCCTTTCATCCTCACCTGCAGCTTCAACCATTTCCTGTGACACAAAGGAATCAAATCACTACTTTTTATGACGCTCTTAGGCAAAGAATCACGGGACTGCAGTCCGACCAAATGACCTACATAAAGAGTAACACCAAAGCAATCTATGCACTGGCAAAGAGAGACATTTTGTCCAGAAAGAAGAAGCAGCGTGGAATGCTAGACTATTCTCACGTGATTCCTTTGGATGAGTCCTCTGAGACAGCAGATGGAAAGAATACATTGCATAACCAGGAATGTGGATAGATTGAGATGAGTGGCCGTGTTAGTCTGTCTGTAGCAGCAGAAAAGAGCAAAAGTCCAGGAGCACCTTAAAGACTAACAAAATTTGTGGCAGGGTAGGCACTTTTGTGAGTCACTGCTCACTTCAAATACAGCTAGAATGTCAGTCCATATGTCCTATATTTTGGAGAATGACCCTTGGCACTTACCGTGAGGGCTCCTTCTCCTCTGAGGAAAGGAGGACATCTTGGGTGATTCCCACCATCCTATCAGGGAGAGGCGGGAACTAATTTTCAACCTCTTCCTGTGTGGTGGAGGAACACCCCCTTTCTCAGTTCAGATGACTCCAAACAGCAGTTCCAAACGTAACCAGTTCCTATGCTAACAAGACGTAAGCTCAGAACATGAAGTTGAACTTACAACAACGATAACGTACAAAAAGAACATGGAGAACATTAGCTCAGAATGAAGCAGCGTAGAAGAGGTATGGAAGAAGAGAACAGCGCCAGGAGGACAGCGATGTAATTGGGAGAGGCAAGATGTCCACCCTTCCTCAGAGGAGAAGGACCCCTCACGGTAAGTGCCAAGGGTCTCTCTCCCTCTGAGGCGGAGGACATCTTGGGTGCTCCCATAGCAGTACCTTAAACATTGGGTGGGATACTGCTCCCTTCTGCTATCACGCTGTAGGACTCTTCTTCCAAATGAGGCATCTGCAGAATCACAGACATTCAGCTTGTAATACCTCACAAAGGTGGAAATGGAGGACCAAGTCGCTGCTCTACAGACCTCCTCTACTGAAGCATGTTTAGCAAATGCAGCATTGGTGGCTGCACTCTTCACCGAGTGTGCTGTAATCCCTGGGGGATCTCAATACTGAGAGACTTGTAAATCATGCCACTAGGCATGATTTAGTTGTGAAACTGATTGCTGATTTGGACATCATGTGTCCCAGGTTGGGAGGAGAAATGTTTATAAACATTGACTGTCATCCTAATGCTGGTGGTCCATATCAGGTATGCTTTAAGAGACCTACGAACATTCAGTGTATGCCAGGACTTCTCCCTAGGGGGCTTCGGATCAGGACAAAAGGAAGGTAGGTATATTTCCTGAGATCTGTGAAAACTAGAGGTGACTTTTGGTATAAAGGTGGGATCTGTACAAAGAACCACTTTGTCCCTATAGAACACACGCAGTCCTGGGTTAGTTGAAAGCACGCTGAGTTCAGATATGCATCTAGCCAAAGTTACTGCGACCAAAAATATTGTCTTCATGCGTAACCAAAGGAATATCCTGAATGGGTTCAAATGGTGGTTTTGTAAGTGCTGACAGGACTGGATGAAGCCACAATGTGGGGAACCTATGAACCTGTGGAGGACTGTGTAAAGTTGCCCCTCTTGAAAATCTACGAATGTGGGGGTGTGACGATAAAGAGTATCCTTTTGATTGTGAAAGTACTGACGCTAGTGCTGCAACCTGTTTCCTGAGAGTGGCCAGTTTCAAACCAGATTTTAGGCCATCATTCAGGAAGTCCGGAATTGATTGACTAGATGGTTCCATAACATTGACAGCTTTCCTTCTGAACACCTGTGAAAAGGCTTCCAGGAGACATTATATATCCTAGTAGTGGAATCCTTTCTGGATGCAAGGATCGTACTGGTCACATCTGAAAAACAGCCAAGTGTCATATGAGAGAGCTGTTCAAGGTCCACATGGTCAGATGTAGACGTTCTGGACGAGGGTGCCTTGAGTGATCAGGTGGTGATACAGACATCTGTTGGGAGTGCTGAGAACCAAGGTCAACGAGGCCACCACGGAGCCACTAACAGGACTGTTGCTTTTTGTTGCCTTATCTTCTGTGTAACTTTGGTATGACTGGAATCAATGGGAAAGCATACAGTAGACCTCGTAGCCAGTGAGTGGTTAGGGCATTCGTCGTTTCTGCTTTGTGATGGAAAAACCTGGTGTAGAACCTGGATAGATAGTGGTTCCGATGAGATGCAAACTGATCTATCAGGGGTCCAGAATCCAGTTGAAAACTTCTTTCTTCAGCATCCACTCCCCCAGTTGTATTTTCTGTCTGCTGAGCCAATCCGCTTGAATAGTGCCTAATCCCCTTACAAGTTCGTCTCTGAGTGATGCCAGGTTCTTTTCTGCCCAAGTCAAGAGTATCACTGCTTCCTTGTGCAGAGATGACGATTTGGGGGCCCCTGGTCGTTTATGTTAGCTTTGGCAGAGACATTGTCCGTAAGAACCAGAATGTGCTGACCTCTCACCTTGTCGCCATAATGGAGTACAGCCAGCCGAATTGCTCTCAATTCCAATATATTGATGGGGAGACGAGATTCTCTGTGTCCATCGTCCCTGTGCGGGTCAAGGTTGACCCCCAACCCTGAAGGCTTGTGTCTGTGAACAGCTGAAGTTCCTTGCTGAAATAAAACCTCTTTCCCCGACAGAGGCTGAACTCTCTTGTCCACCACTTTAGGCTCTCCCACACTAGAAGAGGCACTTGTACTGAGGTGTCCCATTTCCCCATTATTTGGGTTTGGTATAGTCTGAGAAGAAACTGGAGTTGTCTTGTGTGGAAGTGACCCCATTGCATCACCTCTGTGTTGGAGATCAGTATGCCCATCACCTTGGCCAAGGTGAGTAAGGATGAGTGGGTGCTGCTGACAATTATTTTCACCATTTGCGTGGTTTTCTGTATCTTATCCTCCACCACACAGGAAGAGGAAGAAAATTAGTTCCTGCCTCTCCCTGTTAGGATAGTGGGAATCACCCAAGATGTCCTCCTTTCCTCAGAGGGGGAATGGAGTGATTTCATATGCCGAATGACATTAGCAGGCAAATGGTCTGGTGTCTATTACCATCCCAAGATGTTCCAGCTCCTGCATCAGAGAGTGAACATTTGGCCAAGTTGATAAGAAAACCGTGGGACTGGAAGCAATGAATGGTCTCTTGAATGTCCTGAAGGGCCTTCATTTTGGTATGGAAACAGATTAAGAGATATGGATGCACATGTATGCTCTTTTTTCTCAGATGGGCTACTGGGTTGACTAGCACTTTGGTGAACAGTCTCAGAGCGCTCACCAGATCAAAGGGCAGGGCTCTGAATTGCGGATGAGAGTTTCCTACACAAAACCTCAGGAAGCATCTGTGGAGTGGCAGAATCGGGATTATGAAGATATGCTTCAGTGAGGTCCAGGGAAGCAAGGTATTCTCCTGGTTGTAGAGCCTACATTATTGATTTGAGGGTCTCCATATGGGAATGCCTTAATTTGATGAACTTGTTTAAGAATTTCAGATCTAAGATGGCCCTCCAGTCCGTTTTTTTTGGGGACTGTGAAAAATATGGAGTAACTCCCCTGTCCCTTCTGATCTGGTGGTAATGGTTCTACTGCCAAAATGTCCATCAAGTGTTGAATTGCCTTGCAGGACAGTGAAAAAGTGAAGGAAGTGGCTGAGGATATCC
Source organism: Gekko japonicus (assembly GCF_001447785.1). Lineage (NCBI taxonomy): Eukaryota > Metazoa > Chordata > Lepidosauria > Squamata > Gekkonidae > Gekko > Gekko japonicus. The sequence goes on along the minus strand of NW_015171578.1, from coordinate 229,060 downwards.
AAAAGGTGAAGAAAAAAGTCAAGAAGCTGGAGACTGAACAAGTTTTAATGAAAGATCAATTATTACAAGTTCAAATGGATAAGGCCAACATGGTTCTTCGCTTCCAAGGTGTTCCAGAAATACCGGGTGAGAATCTTAAAGAACGGATGTGTGAGCTATTAGCCCCAGTGGCAGATATGAAAGAGGATCAATTGAAAAGCGAGATGGATGTGGTCTATAGATCATATTCAGGCTATATAAAGAAAAATAACCTGCTGGGGGAAATTGTTGTAAGATTCTCGAAGAGGCAAATAAGGGATGCAGTCCTGAAAGCGGTGTCTGGAGCACCCCTGAAAGTGGGGGAAAATGCTATCAGAACGTTAAAGGATATTCCATTTGAAGTAAGACAACGGAGGAAATGATCCAGTGCAGTTTTCCTGAATTGTACTGAATATCCTTTTGAGGTTATTTCTAATGTCCAAGAATCTGCTTGGGAATCTATCCATGCTGCCTGGAAACAAAGCAGCCGTCTCTCCCACCGGAATCTCCTCTGAATCATGCATTAGTAGTCTTGTTGTCTCAATCCTGTTTGTCATTTTGGTTGGACAACTGTCTTCCAAATCGAGATCCAGTGAAACCCTTCCTGTAGGTTTGCTTGGAATATTCTCAGGAAGGTCTCTGCAGATCCTGTTTGGACTTATATGTTGAGCTTGAGGAACAAAAGGACTGAGTACCAGATCCTTTTTATCAGGATGATGCAGGTTCTTAGGTATTGCTTTTTTTTGTCCCTCGTCTCCACCAATATCCTATCAAGATGGTCTCCAAATAGCTTTTTCCTTTGGAATGGGTAGGCTAACATGAAAGATTTTGACTGTAGTTCCGCTGGCCAGGCGCACAACCAGATTCCTCTCCTCGCTATGACTGCCAAGGACATGGCTCATGATGAAAAGGTAAGGGCATCCAGGGATACATCCGTAGAAAACGCTGATGCTTTCAAAATTCTAGTTGCTCCCTCTAAGAGTCTCTTGTACCTGAACAAGTTTTCGCATCCAGACAATGATGGCTCTGGTTACTACTGAAACTGTAGCTGAAGCCTTAATAGCCATTGCAGTGGCTTCATGAGATCTCTTAAGTGCTGTGTCTATTTCCTTGTCCAGGTTGTCATGTACCGAGCCCTGATAAGAGACCATACACTTGGAGTGCAGCCACAGAAGCATCCACCAGGGGTACCTGCAACTTCTCACTGGCAAAAGAGGGCAAGTCACACAGTTTTTTCACAAAACTAGGAAACTGTCTGTTGGAAGTGGGTTTCACCCATTCTGCTTTTAGTTGTCAGAAATACTCGCTCAGAGGTTGTGTATCTAGGAAAAAATTCCTCCCTTCCTTTGGACCTATTTCTGGGGTTGGTACCTGGGCTAACCGTCTCCTCCCCCAATGGAACATCATGGAGCTCCAGGGCTGACAGAGACTTAGCAATTAGATATTGATAGTCCTCTGCTTTGAAAAAACGTGCAGACCGTTGGGGAACACTAATGTCTTCAACTTCGTAATCAGAAAGGAACTTCCCCTCTTCCTTGTCCCCTGTAAGAGTCATCAGGGGACTGTTCTCTCTCTGAGTCGGAATGCCTGTCTCTGGGAGGTTGTTTCCTGGCTGCTTTAGTTGGCCATCTTCCCTTCCTATCTTTGGACCTGGATCGCTCTAGAGGGTCTGGGACAGAGGAGAGTTTGAACGAGGAGTGAGGGAACCCATGTCTCCTAGTTGGCATAAATTGGCGATTTCTTTCTTCACGGCATGCCTGAGGGACTCCATTAAATTCTGTGGGAGGAGGTCGTTCCCTGAAAGAGGTACATTACCCATGATGACCTGGAGATACTTTGTGCCGGCAGTGACTGATTGTCCTGGGAGGGACAATCCTCTACTGAAGTCTCCCGCTAGGGGGGTTGGTAATGGGCTCTTCTAAACTGGGCCGGCGGTCACAGGAGAGCCTGGGAGCGTTTCCCACCAAAAAATGGGAGCCAAGGTGGCCACCACTGTCAGCCGATGGGCAGGAGCGGGGCATGTCCACAGCTTCTGTAGAATGATGGCACTTCCTCCCATGCTGTTCTCTGCCCGAACAGGGCTCGTCGCCAGCAGCCGAGGCAAGCTAGTAGGTCATGCCGGCTCCGGAATCCTCCCACTGTGCGTCCAAGTTGTCGGCATTGGTCTCCGCCTCGGAGAGATAGCCATCCGGGTGCCTCTGCACACTGGAAAACGTGTGCTCTGTGGCTATTTCCCAAGGCCTGCTAACAGCCGCTGCGAAACTTCCCCTCAGGTTGAGAAGAAGTGTGTGTGTGGGGGGGGAGAAAAGCTGAAAGAAGGTTGCAAGAGGCAAGTAACTAGGGAGCTAGAAGCCAAGAAGGAAGTAATAGGAGGAAGAAATAAGAGAATAGGAAAGAATATAGAAAAAGTTAGACAAAACTCAGTAAAGTTTGGAGGCAAAGCCTACAAAGATCCTCCACCTGTTGAGGCAGGAATAGAACAGGTAAAGGGGGTGTTCCTCCACCACACAGGAAGAGGAAGAAAATTAGTTCCTGCCTCTCCCTGATAGGATGGTGGGAATCACCCAAGATGTCCTCCTTTCCTCAGAGGGGGAATGAAGTTATTTCATATGCCGATGACATTAGCAGGCAAATGACAATAGCATGTGAATAACAATAGAAGGTGTGATTGGAATAGGTGCGATATGCAGATGGGTAGTAGGTGTGGAGAAATTACCATTGGTAACAAGACAGGAAACCTAGCTCTTGATTCAGTCCAGGAGGGTGCATTGTCTTGAGCTTCATTATCGGTTGCAATTTAGCAGTCTCATGAACAGTGTGTGAAAGATACTCTGAATTCTCCCTACAGAAGGAGCCAGCACTGTTTGCATCCAGCCAGCTACATGAGGCTGTCTATGCACACCTTCTTGCATTGTGCCATAACCTTTATCACAGCACTTGCTCATTAAGAAGATTAATCACCCATTTGTGGCCCTGGTACACTCCAAAAGAGCACAATCAGTCAGACGAGGAATTTAAAAGTCAGCAATAAGATGATCAGCAGCTCACTGCTGTTCAGAAGGAACCTTCTCTTGGCAACCTTCATCAGTGGCCAAGTCTGGGAGGTAGGGGTGTCTCGTATCTTCACAGAGAACCTCTCTCTCATTTAAAAAGAAGCTCTCAGTTCTTCCCAGTGTCTCCCAGACCAGTGTGAGGCAAGAGGATGAACCTTCTCTCAGGACAAGGACAGGGCTGTTCAAGCATCTGTCAGCTATGCTGCCATGAGTGTGATGTCTGTTTAATTGCATCTTAGCTGCAACGCATATCTCTCAAGGCCGCTGGAGGAGTTGGTGTGTCTACAACCCGTGAGAAGCTTTTCCCGTTCCCAGCTTCTGCAGCCGTTAGATATCTGCCAAATGCCCGCGCGCGGGAACCCATCTAATTGGGTACTACGTGGGGGGGGGGGGGCATACGAATGCCCTATATCCTATTATGCGCATAGGTAACCCGCCATTCCTAACAGTGTTCATGTTACTGCATCTATGGCTTTTCAATAAAAGTAAAACCTTCTTGGAAGCGTGTACTTCGTTGTATTGCTGTGGATCCTGACAGCATCTGGCACAGGGCTAGAAAACAGAGCCTCCTAAGCCAGGTGACTGAACAAACACCAAGGGAAAACAATCAGCTTCTCACCTCCCACCAGACTCCTGAAGCCTCTCCCGAGCCAACACAAAGCAAATCCTCTAGGAAAGTGGACTCATCCAGAACTAGCACTGAGCTATGACTGGAACCACTCCAAAGGAGACATTAACAATTTGGCAAGGAGTGCTCCTCACCGAGGTTACCAATGTTTTATCCAAAGGCTTCACAAAATCTTAAGAGATGCATGTTTTTTGTGGGTCTTGTGGAGCCACTACCATATGTATGCCCATGACAAGGCCATGACTGTTAAGTGGCCTTTGCCATCCTTTACTAAAAGGCCAGTAGCAAAAACTGGAGAGAAGACTTGGGTCCTCCCAAGGGCCCAGAACCTGGATATCCCCACTCTCTAATGGTGTGCAGGAGCATTCCCATTACCTCAGCCATCTGCTGCTTCCGCTGGGCTTTCGTAGCCTCGGTATAGGCGTTGTGGTCAGTCTCAATGATTATTAAGTTGTTGCTCTCGGGGTGAATGACGAACTTCCTGGGTGTGTACTGCAAGGGGAAGGCCACTTGGTTGAAGACAGCTCCAAGCTTCTCTAATGCCAAAATTCTACGGGATCAAAAACACGGTCAGAAGTTAGCAGAGGCACTTACACCGTTGCTTCCTCAATGCTGTGCTGCTTCCAGCCGTCATTCAATATCATCTAGTTGCAACAGACCAACGCTATACAAACCGTACTGCATAAAAAGCACATTAAATACAGAAGGTACAAACCCCTTCCAGGGAAAACTGAGGATGCCATCCCTAAATGGGACTGCTCCATTCTATAGGGGAAGAGCTCAAGGACATTAGCATGGCGGCTCTGAACCTGTGAGGTGAGTGGCAGAGCTGGCTCTCCAGGATACTCTCCTCCTCCACTGAAGGAGCATTAGCTAGTCTCCTTACAGAAAAGAAAGCCAGCCTGCAAGTGAACATATCTGTGTTCCAAACTTGAGGACACATATTAGGACATAATCAGACCAGCCACATAAGGGATTGACAATGCAAAGAAGAATCCCTCTCTGGGGCCCTTATATAAAATGCAATATTTAGTATCCAACTATACCCACAGAACACATACTGCAGGAGTGACATAAGAAAATATAGGGTATCTGCCACTAACATAAGCCAATGACATTGCTAGGAGATGTACATTTTGAGCTTCCTCCTAAAAAATGGGGTACCTTAAAAAAACACTAGTACACCTGCCAATGAGCACCTTTAAAAAAAGACTACTTTTTAAAAAATCCCTATTAAAGCCATTACTACTGAAGCAAAAATTGAGAGGACATCGTACTGGTGACATTTTCCAGACCACTTTATTGAAAGAATTCATCACAACATTTTTAACCATACCTGGATTCAGGGCTTTTTAGGTTGCACAAATTTTTACAGCTCCCTAGTGACTAGGACCTAGTCCAACCTCCAACAAGCTATAAAAAGGTATCTTTCAAAGGTAACCTTACAGTTGTTGTTAATAATCAGCCAAGTGTGGATCCTGGCCACAAATCAGAGGAGATTCGCCCACTCACCCATTCTCCTCTTCAGAACGGCTAGCCTTATCTGGAGGCAGTGCTCTAATATGGCTCTTGGGAACTGATTGTATAAGTCTCAAACATCTTGATATTTTCCCTCAGCACCAGCTCCTGACTTCCACGCCATTCAATATTTATGCCAGAGCCTTCCTCACGAAGACACTGACTGCTGGACCCAATAAATGCCCCTAACTCTCTTTGGGTCTGAAACAAATTGAATATAGGCTGTTTAGGAACACTTATTGCAAGTAAGAGCAACTGAGCACAAGTGTACTGGCCAAGAGGGATTCCAAGAGACATTTACACCTTAACCTATCGTATTGAAAGACCATTAATTAACCAGCCATGTATTATTGGGCACTTATCCAAAACCACAATTTCAGTTTGGGGAGTCATTAATGTAAAAACCTGAAGGGGAGAATGGCCGTTTTGTGAGTTAACCAGAATAACAGAAAGTCACACCACTCATAATGGCATGCATATTAGGGATGTGCATTTCGGAATCCCGAGTCGAAAAAAAAGCCGAAAATAACATTTTTCGGCTTTTTTCGGCTTTTGGGATCCCGAATTAGCAATTTATGCGCTTGTCCGAATCCCGAAAAAAAAAATCCCGAAAAAATTCGGGAATCCCGAAAAATTCGGGTCCATTATAACCAATGGGGCCATTGAAGTCAATGGCAAAAATCTTCTTGAAACTTTGTGGGGGGCTGGGGGGGAGGGGGTTTGGGATAGAGGCTCCAAACATGGAGCGTGCTTACTGGAACCTCTCCCCAACATACCCACCAA
>NW_015171578.1:203953-222612 GCF_001447785.1 Gekko japonicus | reverse complement strand
AACCCCCTCCCCCCCAGCCCCCCACAAAGTTTCAAGAGGATTTTTGCCATTGACTTCAATGGCCCCATTGGTTATAATGGACCCGAATTTTTCGGGTTTCCCGAAAAATTTCGGATATCTATGCTTTACCGATATAGATATTCGGGGTTTTTCGGGTTTCCCGAAAAAATTCGGGTCCAGTAAACCCGAATCCGAATTTTTCCGATTTTTTTTTTTTGCACACCCCTAATGCATATAAAACACTGGACAGTTTAAGAACATAAGAGACGCCAATGTTGGATCAGGCCAATGGCCCATCCAGTCCAACACTCTGTCTCACAGTGGCCAAAAATACCAAGTGCCATCAGGAGGTCCAGCAGTGGGGCCACGGCACGAGAAGCCCTCCCACTGTTGCCCCCCCCAAGCACCAAGAATACAGTGCATCACTTGACCCAGACTGAGAGCTCCTATCTATACCTTGTGGCTAATAGCCACTGATGGACCTCTGCTCCATATATTTATCCAATTCCCTCTTGAAGCCGTCCATGGTTGTAGCTGCCACCACCTACTGTGGCAGTGAATTCCATGAGATAATCACTCTTTGGGTTAAGAAGTACTTCCTTTTACCTGTTCTAGCCTGACTTTACCTGTTCTAACCTGACTGCTCAGCAATTTCATTGAGCGCCCACGAGTTCTTGTATTGTGAGAAAGGGAGAAAAGTACTTCTTTCTCTACCTCCCCTATCCCATGCATAATCTTGTAAACCAGAACTGTACACAGTATTCCAAATGAGGTCACACCATCGATTTATACAGATGCATTGAGATACTGGCTGATTTGTTTTCAATTCCCTTCCTAATAGTCCCCAACATAGCATTGGCCTTTTTTATTGCAGTTGCACACTGTCTCGACATTTTCAGTGAGTTATCTACTACGACTCCAAGATCTCTCTTGGTCAGTCTCCACCAGTTCGGACCCCACCAACGTGTATTTATAGTTAGGTGCCAGACTCCTGGGCAAGTTACTCTCAACAACACTCTCTTTGGCAGTTATATATGTACTGAATTATAAGCAAGTTCCAGGTCTTAACAGTACTGTGTCAGCTCTGAAGGTTTTGGCGGGTACAATCATAAATATAGGTAATTCAAATGTAACCCCTCCTAAGGCCCACTCATATGTCACATCCACGCCGCCTAGCCTCAGCATCTCTACCCCCTTTCACCTGGGAAATATATGACCCCATTATCTACAAAGAAAGCTGGTACCAAAAGTCTCAAGAATATTCCTCTGGAAATGAGAGGAAGGCTTCTTTGGAAGAATTACGCTTCTAAGTTGGTGCAGTCACACACTCCAGTCACACACCCCCTAAGGAATTCCCTTCCCCCAGCATCCATGGCAAACTGAGCAGAGCAAGGTTTGACATTAGGATTTTTGGTCCCAATGTGCATCACTTTGCACTTGGCCACATTGAACCCCATTTGCCACATTGATGCCCACTCACCCATCCTTGACAGATCCCTTTGGAGTGCCTCACAATCCTCCCTGGTTTTCACCACTCTGAACAATTTCGTGCCATCTGCAAATTTAACCACTTCACTGCTTACTCCCAACTCCAAATCATTAATGAACAATTTAAAAAGCATCATACCCAGTACTGATCCCTGTGGTACCCCACTGCTTACCAGCTCCCACGGAAAAAATTGCCCATTTATACTCACTCCGTTTCCTATGAATTAGCCAGTTGTATTGAGATATATGTCAGAGTGATAGAGGTAGCAAGCAGTTACTATAGATCAGTTTGATCTGTTTGTCAGACCTAGCTGTCATGCTAGTAATCATGTAATTACAGCCAGGTGTTTCTAGCAGGAGTTGCTCTTTCAGGTCTTGTTAGAGTTAGTGATTACATCACCTTGTTAGAGATTGGCTGGGGTTTAGCATAATAGCTATCAGCTTAGTAAACTGGTGGGACTCAGTTCTCATAGACTAAGGCACGACATGCTGTTCAATAGCCTGTAAATATATCTGTATATATTCACCTTTATAACTATATAAACTCTCTGTGCACCTTCATAACTGGTCAGTCTCCCGCTTCTTATTTACAACACCCAATAAGTTTTTGATCCACAAGAGGACTTGTCCTTTCACCCCATGACTATTGAGCTTACTTAGGAACCTTTGATGAGGAACTTTATCACAAGCTTTCTGGAAGTCAAGGTAAACAACATCTATTGGGCCCCCCTTGTCCACATGTTTGTTCACTCTCTCAAGAACACTAACAGGGTTAGTGAGACAAGATCTTCACTTACAGAACCCATGCTGAGTCTGCCTCAATAGGTTTTGTTCATCAATGTGCCTACTAATTCTCTCCTTAATAACAGTTTCCACCAACTTACCCAGTATTGACGTCAGACTGACTGGCCTGTAATTTCCCGGATCTCCTCTGGAACCCTTTTTAAAGATGGGAGTGACATTAGCTACCTTCCAGTCCTCAGGAATGGAGGCAGATTTTAATGAAATATTACATATTTTTGTCAGGAGATCCACATGTTCACATTTGAGTTCTTTCAGAACTCTTGGATGTATGCCATCCAGGCCTGGTGATTTATCAGTTCTGAACAAAACTGAAGGAGGGGAGAGATGAGCCAGGATACTTTGACTGTATTCTTGATGTTACAAAGAAGCAGCCTTGAAGACAGGGGAGTCTGTCTCCTGTTTTATATCTGAGAAACCCCATCCAAGTTGCTCACCTGGGCCACCAGGCCTGAAGTGGAAAGGGACCAAAGACTGGGGTGGGTGGGGCCTCCATCTACCAGTTACATCCCTCCCCCCACCCCAGCAACCAATACAAGCTCCCTGATGGGCAGTCAACTAAGCAATTTTGCTCATTGCTTCTACCAAGGAAATGGAAGTCAATGTAATCCAGGACTTTTTCTACCATGCAACAAAACTCTGCCCCCCTCTCACAACTGAGTGTGCAAGCCCATTTCCTAATGCTTGGCATTCTGCAGGCATGCATTCACTTTACAGGGTCCTGTCGATACCAGGCAACCCCCAGGAGACAATTACAAACACTGCCCACTGCACTCTAAGCAAAACCAGTTGACAGGGGTGAGGGGGGCTGGGAAATCATGGGTGCTGTTTCAGAAACACTTTATACCCATACAGGAAAAATAGAGAAGTCATTCGAGTCTCCACCAACCATGCCTGGCTGTCAAGTAAAGGGTTCCCCCTCCAAGTGACTAGGTGCACCCTGCATGCCACACCAGGGCAATTCTAGGTTTGTGGCAGCAGCTGCATGTGCAGTTCTCTGCAAAGGAGGCCATAGATCAAAACAGCTGCACATTGTGGAGGATTCTTATCCCAAGTACTCTGCTTGAACAGGAGTTGGGGACAGACAGTGGGCTTATGCTGGTCCCCGTTACTCTTTCCATTGCCCTCCCCTCCCCTGGAGCTTTCCACCAATACGTACCTCAGTGTGTTTGTGGAGATGGCGACAATGCCCTCTGGACACTGCTCAGAGGCAAAGCCAGAAGCAAACTCCAATGTCTCATATGACAGAGGGGTTAAGTGGAAGCGGGACTGATAGGAGTAACTCAGCCACGACCGACTTGACATGGCCAGCACCTGCACCGGGAGGACAGAGAGCAAGATCAGCTGGAAACAAGGGGCAAGCCATCTCACCCAAGCATTGTGGCCGCTCTACTTCAGGCAACCCAGCACAGCCCAAAAGCAGAGACTCTATATGACCTTGGCAGTCTACCAACATCTCTCCAAAATCAGGGACTGCAGAAACCGAAAGCGGCACAAAAGTTTCTGGATGATCTTCAAGTAAGCTGTTCCAACCAGTTTTCCAGGACATGCCCTACCATAGTGAAATGACACTATGAAGTTCTGAAACTCATCTATCACCTACTAGGGCAGAAGAAAAAAAAACCCTGCCAGGTTGGCCATGCTCCTCGCTTCGTCATCTTGTTGGAACCAACATTGCTGGATTTATTCCACTTGCCCAGGACACGGATAATTTTAGGGTCGCACAGGGATTAAAAGATGGGATATCCCTAGAATCATCTCTGACCTCAGCTGTGAACTCAGTGATGCTCAGCCACAGCCCACCCACTATAGGGATCAGACTTCTTACACGGCTGATGGAAGGATTGCTGGGATAACCTATTTGGGAGTGTTTTGAACATGCAGGAAACTTAGTATATAAATCTCAAACTGCATGACAGACAAAAAAAATAGAATTTGTTCAGGTCCCAGAACAGAAACAGAGCACTGAGAGCAGCTTAGGAACACAGAAACAGACACACAGTATAAAATGCAAGGAAACTGGGGACACAGGACTTGCACCAAAAAAGTGGACAAAGCATCACCCTGACCAGCTCTTGTTTAAGCATTCTGCAAAAATCTCTCTCACACACACACTCTCACACTTTAAATCTGCTACACATTCCCAAGTTTCTCCCTCCATGGCAGTTTCAGAATTAAACACTCCTCTGCTACTGAGAGACAACCACAGTCCTTTTACGACTCAGCATGCTGCAATCAGTTACATTTACATTCCAGAGCACCTCTAGACAACAACTGAGACACAGGAGGAGCTTCCTCCTCACACATTAATAGAGACTGTGTCTCCTCCCATTATCTACCTCATTACAAGCCTCCACTATCACAACTTGTGCATTTTTTCTGTATGCCCAAGAGGCAAATAAAATACTTAGTTGTAAGCAAACATATCCAAGTTCACCATCAGGCCAACACAGATAACTGCAAAATCCTGGCCTTCAAATGACTAGCTTGTCCTCCCCTTCCCTATTTTCACCTGGCCAAGAAACCAAACTCCACACCTGCCCCCATCTTCCAGCTCCTTCTTTACTCACCGCTTCTTGTCCTTGCATGCGTACCCGAAAGAGCTTCACAGGGCGAGAGCCAAGATACCTGGTTCTTGTGTCAGAAAGATCTCCAGTGACTGGATCAAGGACAGTTCGCAGCAGTACACCGTTCTGGATTGGGAAGGCAGAGAAGCAGTACCCCAGGGGAGAGGAGGAAGATGGGCCATGTGAATTCATGATTGCACTTCGCAACATCTCTGAGCCTCCCAATTTCAGTGCTGGATCCTTTCCAGCTTCTATTTCAGGAGCACCAAATATATTCAGAGCAAGGTGTGCTTTGTTCTTTTTACCAAGCTAAGAAAGCAGGCATGGAACTATTTAAATTAGGCTGTGAGACATCTAGAGCTCACACCTGACATCCTCATTGTAAAATTTCTGAACTACTAGAGGAAGGAATCAACACAGTCCTCCCTGTTGTGGGATTTGAGGCCACCTTAAGGTAGAAGGAACTTATGTCCCTTCCTTCCCGCAAGAACTTTGTGTAACAATAAGGATGGGCAGGGAGAGACAGAAGAAAGCAGAATGGAGAAAAGGCAAGATTTTCACTTGGGTGTATACACATGGAATAAGAGCTTCTGAAGGTTTTGGGGAGGGGGGGGAAACAAAGTCGAAGACTCCAGTGCTGACCCCTGTAGTACGTACTTAAGCAACCATTCTTTCCTTTTAAGTAGGAATGATTTCCCGAGAGAACAAGGCAGCCAACTCCTTACCTGCAAGCCAATGTTTAGATACAAGAAGCCAATGGACCCTCTCTCCCCCAGTTCATCCTGCTTCTCAGCTCCACCCATCTCGACAATACACAGCGACTCTGGCTGGGCAGGAAGGGCTTGCATACTCAAAGGCTGCAGGCAGTCCTATGCAAGAAAGAAGGAAGATGTCACTGCACCACCCTTCGCAAGACAGATGGAAAGACTTAGGTTCTCAGGATGCATTGGTTCGACTTGAGACTATGGGAGAGGAACTGTATGTGTGAGCATTCCCTTGTATCTGGAGGAAAGGGAAGCTGGAACCTCACACTTGAGATGCTAACATTTGTATGTGGGGAAGCAAGTGGTCTCCCACCCTCCAACGTGATGTGATCAAAACAGACACATCTTGTCGAGGCTGCTGGCTATGGATGGGAGTGATGAGGATCTCTCCCTTAGAGAAGGGGTTCTCAACCTTTCATACCTTACATCACACCAATCGCTCTAGCAAAGAACCAGTGTCCCATCACGACAGAAACAAAAAGCCCTTTTCCTAAGGACATTTGTGCGTTTGCAGGCACACTCTTATTATATTTATCACATATAGTAAGGACAAAAAATTCCAGCAGTATTGTTGGGAGCAAGTTTTATTGCTATGGCTTTAAAACACAAATAAAAAGAATCCTTTAACAGTTAAACATTAAAACAAATGGGGTTATATGCAATGCTCCCTCTAAGCTGTGGAGTCTTGTGAGCAAAAATTCTACTTTGTAAGCTACTGGCATGAAAGTTGTGAGCGAGTGATTTGGCTAGTGCATAAATTACATCCTTCCTGAGCTAAGGCAAAAATGCGTGAGCCAGAGGCTAAAAAATTGTGAGCTAGCTGACACTAACTCAGCTTAGAGGGAACACTGGTTATATGTATGTAAGTAAAGCTTATTAAACCATATGTTAAAGCTCATAATCAGTTGCCAGTCAAATAAAATACATTCATAAAGAAGTCACAAAACAAAGTTTGTAAATTCACATTCAGTTAAAATTAATAGGCTTCTTCCTTATTATTAACGTTACTTCTGGGTTCATAGACCCAGACTTAGTCAACAGTGGTGAAGCAATGGAGACCCACAGAGTTCCAGCTATAGGAGAATGTGGCATACTTCTAACCCACCAACTGATGGAAGTCACAAGCACTCACAATTTGGAACACACAGGTCAGCTTTGTTGGCTAAAAATATATTTTGGAGGCTCCTACCCATGACTTCCTTTGGATGCAGTGATGATTACAATTATGCTGTGACTTAAAATGATGGAGGTGGGGATGGAGAAGGGACTGAAACACAATGGATACACCTTGGCAAGCAGAGAAGGCAGGAAGCAATAAATTCCCTCATGGATGGACAGGGGAAATGGGGACTTAGAAGCAATGCTCCCTCTAAGCTGTGGAGTCTTGTGAGCAAAAATTCTACTTTGTGAGATACTGGCACTAAAGTTGTGAGCAAGCACGTTGGCTACTGCATAAATTAGTTTGTTCTGGAGACTTCCTTCCTGAGCTAAGACAAAAATATGTGAGCTGGAGGCTAAAAAACTGTGAGCTAGCTCACACTAACTCAGCTTAGAGGGAACACTGCTTAGGAAAAATTTCCAAGGTTAATACTAGCCTGCCAAAAGGTCAGAGATGGATAGTCCATCACAGGTAGGGTCAGCAAAAATAACAATTGGAGGTGGACATGGGGACTGAAGAAGAGCCAAGTCTTTAGTGAACTACAGTTTGGTGTAGTGGTTAAGTGCGCGGACTCTAATCTGGGAGAATTGGGTTTGATTCCCCATTCCTCCACTTGCACCTGCTGGATGACCTTGGGCAAGCCATAGTTCCGGCACAGCTGTTCTTGAAAGTGCAGTTTCTGTCAGAGCTCTCTCAGCCCCACCTACCTCACAGGGTGTCTGTTGTGGGGAGGGGGAGGGGAAGGAGTTTGTAAGCTACTCTGAGACTCCTTTGGGTAGTGAAGGGCAGGATATAAATCCAATCTCTTCTTCTTCTATGAAAGTCCTACATGATTCCACCTAGACAACTTCTGCATCCTCAACCAGTGGTATACACACCATCAATTGAGAGCCACTGTCTTAGAGCACTCTGTAAGGAAAGTGCATTCCATCCAAGAAAAAACCTTCAGAAGAACCGTTTTTTAAAGACATTTTTCAGACAGATGGTCTGTATCTAAAGTATTCTTCTGCATTAGATTGGCCAAGCCTTTTAGACCCATCTGGCATGCTTTAACCTTTATTCACTCCCCAGCTAGCCCCACTCATATTCAATAAGCCAACTGTGAAACAGTCCGATTAGGCAAAAGGCCCATCTTGGATGACAGAAGCTGGTAGTCCTGAGAAATGGATGTACAAACACTCAAACTAGAAGGAGTGCAAAACAGAGCATCTCTCTTGTCCCCGTTGATACTGTTCAGGCACTAAGAGGCAAAGCAATTGCAGAAGCCCAGACAGAAGAACCTGAACTTACACAGGTTTATGCCTTTCGGCAACCCTGGTTTTTGTGAATAAACCTATGACTTAATGGTCCTTGAGCTGGAAATCTCCTTTACTATCTTCCAGTGTCTCAGCCTTTGGGTGGTAGGAAGGTGACAAACAGCAGATGGATTCTGCATTTTCATGGAGTCTGTGTAAATGAGCTTGGATTTACAAGCAGCCTGGGAGGGCTGCAGGGGACTATATGCTCCTTGGAAAGAGAGAACCATGGGAAGTAGAGTCAAAAATAGATACACACCCATGATTAAATACTATCAAAATTACTTCACTGTTTCATCACACTCATTCATGAAATATTTCACAGAGATACCATACAGATCCTTAAAGTTATATTCAATCAAGTGTAAAGCATAAAGCATCCGTTTATTAATATGCACAGCAAAGGTCTCAATAAATCTTATGGCAATAAGGACAAGTCTCTCGTCATTAATACACAGAACAAGTCTCTCAATGAACCTTGTGGCATAAAGAAATTAAAGTCACTTCTCATAGCATTGACATATAGACACGGAAGTCTCTAATCTCTCTGTAGATATATCAAACACACTGGAGATGTGCTGCAGTTTCCAAATGCTGTTATTCCCCTCTGTCCTGTTACTTGTAGTTTCTTCTTACGTTTGAAAAGTTTTATTAGACAAGGTCATTTCAAACTCAAACAACAAATACCTTTTATTGGACAAGGTCATTTCAAGGGAACTCCACGCTGTCCAAACATCACATTCGTCTTCAACACAAGGACAATCACGATTCACTCTGTGCCAAAACCTTGTGTACACTCTGTGAGATGTGAAGGTTCACTGAGAGACTTTTGCTGTGTATTAATGACAAGAGACTTGTCCTTATTGCCATAAGATTTATTGAGAGACCTTTGCTGAGCATATTAATAAATGGATGTGTTATGCTTTTATGTTTCATGAACATTATGAATCAATGAAGTAATTTTGATAATAATTTATCATGGTTTTATATCTATTCTTGTCTTTAGAAATCAGAGGCAGGATTAGCAGTTCTCCTGTCTGCTTTAGTAGCATCCTGGCTTCCAATATGCTGTTAATATGTTTATAAAACCAGTGCATTTCAAAGATCCCAGGAGTCTCTACCTCTCTTGTCATCCAGAAGACGACACAATCCCGCAACTTCCTGCCACTCCATAACAAAATTTAACCACGAGCAGCCACAAAGAACATGGTATATGCACACAAAAGCCAAGTTTGAGTAGGCACTTACCGAGGGGTCAAGTGAAATGATGCGGACAGTGTTGTCCACCAGCCCAACAGCAAGGAAACGGGAGCGCTGCTCTCCAGGGGGAACATTGGCCAAGCTCATGCACACCACATCAGCAGACATCTCCTTCCTTTCCGTGTACTCATTCAGCTGCCCTGACTGGTGTGGAAAGGTACACATTTCGACACATCACTTGCAAGCAGCACTCATTATTTCAAGACAGACCTATGCATTAATTACAAGGTACTGAGAACTAATACTGAGGTCACCTCAGTTGCTCCAGTTGGGAGAAGAAACAAGAGTCTTGGGGTACCCTAGAAACCATCAGCAAGTTTACTGTGGTATGAGTTTCCTTGGACACATCCCTAAAGCAGATGAACAAAGTTAAACTTTTTTAAAAAATGGCAAATTTAACTGCTCTCTCCAACAGAGTTTTTGTCTTATTTAACTTCTCATTTTTTTGATAGAGCTCTTTATAGATCTGGACACTCTTCACAATTCAAAAGGCAACATGAAGCTTCTGCTCAAAATACACAAGAACTACTTTTTGCCAAACACATTGCAACAGCATGTCTGAAGTACTGTTCTGCTTGCCACTACAGAGGCCAGATCATATCTCCAGACAGTATTAAATACTGGGTCCATCTCAAAGTAGACGAGTTCTCCTCCCGTCAGCGCGATGACCACTTGTCTCTGGTTCACAGCACACTTGACAATAGTTTTCTTGCCTGGTGTTTTCCACTCATTAACTCTTTTATCTGCTCTGATATGTCGGATGCCATCAGGATAAACCTGAACGGGGGGAAAAACGGGCCCATTAGCAGTCAATCCCTTGGCCACCTTCTAGTTACTATATCAACAATGCAAATAGTGCAAATAAAACCAGGCTGCATCTGCGACCTACAACTTTCCCCTCTGTCCTGATTGCAGATCACTATTCCTACAGTGTTGTGTGTGTGTGTGGTGTTTTTAAAGACGTAATGAGGCCAGGGAGAAGAAGTGAAAGAAATTACGTAGTCAGGGTAAAAATGACACCACCACCACAGCCAAACTGTATGACACTTCAGAAGTTAACACATTTTCATTTGATGAAAGTATCACAAAGGTCCTGGAAGGCAGGCAGTGAAAGGGGGAGGTGGAGAATGCACAAAGGGATACATCCTTACTTGCACCAAAGCATCATCCCCCAACAATGAACAGGACAAGGTGGGTGTGGTGCCCAGGAACCCAGAGTCTGTCACTTCCTCTACGGTTTCTCCGATAGACAGTACCAGGGTAGCATTGACGAAGGACACGATGATATAGGCATCAAACTCATCTAATTGGAGAAAAGGGGGGGAAAAGAGGACAGTCATCAATATTAAGGGCTCAAGAAAAAGGGTATGTTAAGCAAACATGGCCACTCTTCAAATGTTGCAACACACGGGTTCTCCCATGAACACCCCTATACAGAAGTTTGTAACAGAGGTTCAAGGTGGATTGCAGAATGTATCAATAGCAGCCTCTTACGTAAAAAAAAAATCAAGCAGGTTGAAGCCACTATTTGGCAACTGCATGAGAGGTCCAACACCAAAACTAGGATAGCTCATACTAATCCCTGTGCTGGGGGAACAGGTCAGGCTCCAGCTCCAAGCCACACTCACAGACCCTCCTGCCCCTGCCCCAGATCCCTTAGGCTGCCTGCATGGCTCTGTCCAACCCATCAACTGCCCAAGCAATAAAAACCTGACTAGTATCTAGTGATGTTACTCATAGGCCATGCTTTTGGTGAGAAAGGACCGTATCTGAATTGATGCTCATGCCAGATATTCTGCAGGTAACATGCTGTTGAGTAACAGCGAGTGGCACGAGATGATAAATCAAGACACTCGGAAGGAAGACATAGTGTATGAGACACAGGGCCTTGTCTCCATTTATGCAATGGTCCCATTTGATCTGAATTCCAAAACATCCAGACTAGGATACAACTACAGTGAAACAGTTTCTCTCCCCACCCATAACTTTGTATTAGTTTCCCTTCCTAGTTCAATGGATGCTGCAGATGTAAGGAAAGGGAAGCCCCAAAGTAACAAAACAGAAGGTTCTGCCTATCTCAAAAGCAGAAGTCATTTTTCTCTCACTTGCTGTGCAGCAAAAACCCAACTGCAGATGAAAATTAATTATGTACATTCATTAAAATACTGAAAACCAGTGTTAATTCAAGACACCATAATTGAACACATGCATTTGGGATGCTGAAGGTTTCCCCCCCCTTTTTCATAATGAATGGATCCATAAGGAAAGACAGATTTATCAGGGGAAATTATTAACATGAGGAGTGAAGGAAGATGATGGATTAAGGACTACAAGCGCCCCTTTCCCTCCATATATCTATAAAGTCTAGAAACTGATTCGACTGACAACTCCAAAGTTGAGCCAGATGATGCATGGCAGATAGAAAGAGGTACCTCCTTACACAAAATTACCACATCTATCCCTCAGCACCATCACCAGCCCTAAACATCAGATATCTGAAACCCATTCACTCTACAGCCGAGGTTCCCAAACTTATCTGGCCTACCGCCCCCTTTTCAGAAAAAAAATTACTCAGCGCCCCCCTGGAAATCTACCTTCAAAAAAGTGGACAAAAAGATGCAGTGACAAATTTGCACCCAAGGCTCCTACCACTGACTTGGATTGTTCCAGCGCCCCTCAGGAGGGCGATATTGCCCACTTTGGGAGCCAGTGCTCTGTCAGCATACTGTTATGTATTGCAGGCAAGACGACAGCCAGGTGATGTGAGTCAATTAGATCATCTTGATCTGAAGGTGACAGTAGTGTCATGTGACAGGTCACTAGATCAAAGTTGCATCATTCTCACTAGAGTCACAGTGAGTCAGCACTTCAATGTGATTGGTGCTTCATGGTATATATTCTGTGCACTCTATGTAATTCATCACTCTTCTGAATTGGATTCCTTGCGAAGCACTTTGTTAGTCTGCCTGAAGAATTGGGAGTCTACAAGTGCTAACTGGGACTGTATGTATACTATTGTAAATAAAACCACTGTATATAGTTCAGCACTAGCCTATTGTGGATTGCATTATTAGACGCGCTTCCACTACGCCGACATGCTCTGGAGTATTGTGGGGATCCAGGGGGCCTATGACTCCCAGTGGTCCTCCCAGTGGTTCCAGCAAAGACCCCAGCGTCAGCAAAGGCCTCAGATGCAGAGAGGGAGGGGGATTAAGCTGCTGCTTTCTTCCCAAGTCTCTCCTTTGCAGCCTGGAGGAGACCTGGAGCCTCCTCCCTGGCCTGCTGTTCAGCACTTTATATGGCACAGGCTTACTCCTGAGCATGCCCAATAGCCTTCCCGAACCTCCCTGCACCTGCTCCCCATTTGCCTGATAGCTTAGCCAATCTGGTCCAGATGCAGCTCGCAGCTCCTTAAAGGGGCCACTCAATGCTGTACAGGAACTACGCATTGCTTGGCCATGTCAGCCCTCTTGCCATCAGGATGGTCACAGAAGCTGCTGGCAGCCCGAAGGATGGGGCTGGGGTCATGGCCACCTGCTGCAGCCTGGGTAAGTCTAGGAGAAGGTCTGACCCCAGAGAAGTATCAGGCAGAACACTTGCATTCTGCTCTGCTGGAGATACATCCTCTTACAAAACAGCCACAATCCAGGCAGATCAAATATCAGCCCCACACGAAATGCAGAGACATTCTGCCATCATCAAGAGCCTGTGGACCATCCTATCCCCAACACACAAGAGAAACAGCAACTCCAAGAAACTGGACTATCCAACAGTAGACTGGCAAACCATTGCTAACTCTGAGCTTTTTGGGCCTTCATTCTCTACTTGAAGAAGTATCCTATGTATACAAAAGCCCAGTATATTGGCACTTTCCGGCTCTTCCATTGGCTGTGCTGTGTGCATGCCATTGGCTGGGTACTCTGTCCGCTCCTCTCCTCTGCCCACTGCCAGCTTGGCCATTCCCTGTATGAATAAACTGCCAAAACTGCTGTGTGGCTCACCTTCCCCTCAGTGGCTGTTGCTAGGCAATGAAGCTTGGTTCTGTCAGTAAAAAAGCAGGGGCAGGAGGCCCTTTCCGGGCCTACTTTGGCCTTTGTGAGGAACTCATTGGGGCCAGTCCTGACTAGGGTTGCCAACTCCAGGTTGGAAAATTTCTGGAGATTTTGTGGTGGGAGTCTACAGAAGCCAGAGTTTGGGGAGAGGAGAGGCCTCAGATTAATAGAATGCCACAGAGTCCACCCTCCAAAGCAGTTATTTTCTCCAGGGGGAGACCTAGGTTCTTGCTGTGGAAGCTGAGTGGATGATTTCCTCCTGAGGAACCATTGTTGCCAATCTCTAGGTGAGGGCTGGAAATCACTCAGAATTACAAGTGCTCTTCAGATGGCAGAAGTCAGTTCCCCTGGTGAAAATGGTGGACTCTGTATCATTATACCCTGTTGAGGTCGCCACAGCAAATTGATGCTGAGTGTCCAAGGCCAGGGCACCCGCCCAGAGCCTCCTTCTAGAGCTCATTGTATTTATTTCCACAACGGGCCTTATTCCTAGTGCTAGATAAGAAACAAAGGCTGCACATGGCACCTTCCAAGCATACATTAAGGTCTCTGTTGGCAAGAAGCATGACCCTGAGGATATCAACACTGGCTGCTGCATCAGGGGTTCCCTTTCAGGATTTGACTAAATCGTACAGCTTTTTTGCTGCCACCACTGCCCGCACCAAGATTTTCATTAAAATTCTAAAATACGGTCCCAGATGTTCAGATTAGCAAGACAGACTCTTATGGGGCAGATATGTATCCTTACCACCATGCTACACCAAGACAAACCCCTCTGCATTTAGCAAAAACACCCAGGGGTTGCAGGATCACAAATCATCACCCCTCCCTATGATACTAGGTCCTTTACTCTCCCGACACTAGCCAGGAACAGGTCTGGCTCTAGGTTTTTTTCACAGATCCTTAGCTAACACACTAACAGTACCTTAACATTCAGTCAAGGGACAGTGTTAACCAAATCCCTGCATCAAGGGTTTATTTTGGATGGGGTGTTCAAGCATGAATTTCATGAACTTCAATTTTTTTTTTTGCTCCCTCATGTAGTGAGCGTGAGTAGCTGAAAATAGCTGCCTCATCTTCGTAATAATTCAAATTCTAACTTATTATTGATGTAACTGGGCACACATAGAACTGTAAAACTCTTGCCTCTGAAAATTCTTGCTGGGATGACCCAAGGTCTCTGAATAAGTATGCAAGAGACTACAAGCAACCTGGGAGTTTTTATGAAGAACATCAGCCTCAAAACTGATTTCAGCTAGCTATCTGTCATCACTGCATTCTTGGCTGAAAGCTGCATTTAATGCTTTAGTATTCTGATGAGCATCTGTATTATTGGCTGAAGGCTTTGTTATATTTTTAGTGAAACAGTGGGGCCCAAGATGGCCATCATTCCATAGACAGCAACAGAACTGAGAAGGGAAACATGGCAGATAGGAAGTGACTGATGTCAGCAAACAAACCGAACATAAATCCCAATCAACACCAGCATGCAAATATTTAAGGGTGCCAGCACACTCATCCCCAGATCAGATAGTTTCTTTTTTCCTGTGTCATTCTGGAGGCATCTGCAGTAGCAGTTTTGGCTGCTGCGGAGGGTGCGTTAGGCTATGTATGCGTGAACCTTAGAGATCTCCACTACTAGAGACAACAACCTACAGCTCCCAGGCTACGAAGAAAAACTGATTTCTATACCCCCCTTTTCTCTTCCCTAAGGAGTCTCAAAGTAGCTTACAATCGCCTTCCCTTCCTCTCCCCATCACAGACACTTTGTGAGGTAGGTGGGACTGAAAGAGTTCTGAGAGAACTGTGACTGGCCCAAAGTTACCCAGCAGGCTTCACGTGGAGGAGTGGGGAATAAAACCCCATTCTCCAGATTAGAACCACTACACCATGCTGGCTCTCAGACAGAAATGAAGACACAAATGGATTACCCTACCAAAAAATGAGAAGTCAAAGCATACTGAAGCAGAATGCTGATGTTCATACTTTAAAAAGGACCACCCTGCTCTCCAGACTCCATTCTCCAAACTCTGAACAACTGGCAAGCAATCCACAGGCAGCTAGCCACCAAACTCTGCAGACCCTTGCCATCAGAACGTATGGGATGGATCACAGTGCTTTCAGGACGACATTCCTGTTCAGCAGTCTGTGCAACTGTGCTGAGTGCTGCTGCAGCCAGACAAGCAGCAAAAAAGTAAGCTGGACATCATCTACTTCCTCCTCCTCTGTCCACTCAAAGACAAGGAGAGCGTTAGCAGGAAAGGACTCTCCAACCGCAGGCGCTTGGTAGGAATTGCCTGTTCTGATCACTGCAACAAGAGCAGAGAGGCTTTTGCACACAGAGAGCCTCACTTAGAAACCAATGCAGCAGCAAGTGGACCTAAAAGGGATGTATCCGTCTTGAATTAGGTTTCCAAGAATTACTTAAACTGTTGCTGCTGAAGATTATATTTTCAAATGCACAGGGAATGGAAGCCTACCCCACGGTTGGCCCTTGTAATAAAGCAGAGTGTCTCCAGTAGAAATTGTGACTTTTTTAAAAGTCGTAACTTCATAGCTCCCCTTTCTTCAATGTTTATTTAACAGGTTACTATTCTACCCCTTCTAGGCTATACAGCAGTGGCTCTTCAACTACAGCACATGACCCCCAACTCTGCATTGGGTCTCACAGGTTCCCACAATGCTTTACCAGGTCTTGATGCGGTACCAGTGGCCATGGGGACTGCATTATCCCAGCCAGCTTGGGAACTACTAGGCCAGAAGTGCCAAATAAAGACTGTCTATTTCTATGAACATGCCATAAACATAGGCAAAGCCAGTAGATAATGATGTGAGTACAATACAAAATCTTTATGCAAATATTCTTGACACTCTTCTGGCTATGTTCCTGGAATGTTTTTTCTTCAAGGTGTCTTGATAGAGCTATGAAGTGGAAAAGCAGACTAAAAAGTGTTCGTTTTTCAAGCTCCTAAATAACATTTATCACTCCTTCGTTTAAAAAAAGGAATACAAGAGATAAAGAGAACACACTTTCCTAGGATTAACAAGCAGTTTCTGATATCTTTATCCACTCTCTCTCTCTGTTGGTGTTCATCACCAATCTCTTGACAGAGCACTGCAGGAATGACAATAATGTTGATCAATGCAACATCTCTCTAATTAGCTCCCACTTGCAAATATGACCCAAAAGGGACAACTCCATTTTAGGCTGCCCCGACAAGATCACCTGTTTCCAGGAGCAACCACAGAGGAAAATACAGCCAACACTGGGCAGCTGTTGCCAATGTCCTCCAAACCTCCTTGCAGGCTTTAATCTAAGTGGACCACTCTCATTCCCATACATGAACAGGTGAACAGACCTGCACATCTCGCTAAAATATAATCGTTTATCCCATGCACGACTCAGACTCCTAATGGAAGAACCATCATGAATAGGCTTTTACATTAAATAACTGAGGTGACTGCTTACATTCAGTGGCTGACATGATCGCAGAGATGAAGTTTGTTTCAAGCTAGTAAAAAAAAAAGGCAGATGCATATCTAAACAAAAAAGTCCTGGGTGTGTGAATCTCAAATATAGATCTTGCTTAAGCATCTCTGGGTGGATAAGCGGTAGGGCAAAAGCCATTCTTATCGTAAAACCTCAGGGGAAAGGCTGAGGCCTGAAGAGCAGTACAAGGTACAAGTATTCATGCCTGCGGATGTGCAGAAAGGCTGGAAGGATTTGTTTCTAAGATCACAGAAGAGCCTTTTGCCTCTCTCTTCCCTGGTTAACCTGTGGCACTGTGCAAAGGCCCCTAGCTGTTGGTACACACCTGTGGGAGGGGATCAGCACCTCCACCACCAGCCACCTGTGGAAGAAAAAAGAAGGCTTGGTATTGGTAGTATGACGGACCACATACCAGCCAAGGTTAGCATTTGTCTTGGAAATGCTTTACTGTATATACATGGGAGAAGAAGGAAATTCAGAATTTCAGAACTGGCATACAGACATGATTACTAGCAATGCACAAATCTGACAGTGTAATTTCATGCTACTTTTTACGCTGCTTTTAATGCATTACAACATGGTGAATGTTGGTATATGCCACGCCAAAGTAAAGTACCGGTGATTAAGCATGGTCATGAGACGCATTCCAACATTAATGGCGAAAGAAAAATTTCCTCATGGAGTATCTCTTCTCCATCATACAGTAATATGAGAACTGACCCTGCCAGGACAGTTATTTATGAGATAAAAGTCTACGTGCAATACATTTAGTACTTTATTGTCACATGGGAAAGAGGTTTGTACGGAACAGGTTCTGCTTCATGCAAAGTCAACAAATGCAGAAGAGGAAACCCTAACATCGGTATTATCTCCAGCATTTATCAGACCATCAACAAGGAAGTACGTATCAAACAATCCTTCCGTATCAAACCAACACCTGAAATGCTGAAAATATCCTGAATCTACACATGGAGACTGGCAAAGGAAGATTCTGGTTTTCTGCAGCTGAGGAAAGTTTTTACAGCAACTCGAACGTCCTGCTTGAAGGCCACCTACCTCTGACTCAAACATGATGTACTAAACGACATATGAACAAGTTAACACACACCATGAAAGAGCCTTCAACATCCGCAACTAGGGAGGCTTATTTTATTTGTATTTATTTACATAAAATATTTATTTTAAATTCAGAATTTAAGCACCCCCCCTTTTATAACCATGAATACCTGCTATACGAAAAGGAAGGAGGGAGATAACAAAGAATTCTGAATGAGAACCAGTGGGAAGGATATGCTGCATTTAGCTCTTTCCTTAACCAAAACAGAAACATTTTTTGCAACTAAAAAATAAACATGGGCCAAACAAAGCAGCTTTATACCAAGGGTCTACCTAACTCAGTACCGTCTACTGATAGCAACTCCTCAGAATCTCAAGAAGACTCTCTGAACACCTGCTACCTGAGATGATTTTAAATAGCCACCACAGGCCACCTTCTACATACAAAGCAGGTGCTCTACTACTGAGTCATGGCTCCTCAACATAAACATCCTGTCTGGAAATAAGCAGGTCCTGAAAGACTACAATATCTCTCTGTGCTGTCCATGAAGGCATACAGACAAACAACTGTGCTACCAGCAAAAGTATATGCATTAAATACCTTTTCTTCCACTGTCAGGCCAAACCATGTATTACTGCAGTCTTCCCTAACATGGAATCTCTGGAACTCAGCTCACAGCTTCATCAACCTTGGCACTGATTTCAAGAATCAGTGTTGGAACCAGAA
>NW_015171578.1:188664-203906 GCF_001447785.1 Gekko japonicus | reverse complement strand
GAATTGATCCAACGTGGGTACCAGTGATAATGCAATGTAAGTAGCGAAGGATGATCATGCCTATGACTTTCAAGCCTAACGTTGCCAAATGTGCCCTGAACAGAATACACCACATCACCAGCAGTTCCCCAGAATCCTACAGTACAAGCAACATGGTTTCTTTCACACAACATATGCTTCCTTGTAGTCCACATACAGCCAGAAGCAGATGCTGAAGCATTGTGAGAAATACCAGACAGAGGAGCTGCATACAGCTTCTCAAATATCAAACACTGCAGATTTCTCTCCATGCTACCTGGCCTGCTTGTAATTTCCACATAACATTTCCAGTTTCTTCCAAAGATAGGACTTAAGCTTGCATCTGTAAACTTAATGCCAGCAGTAGCCCTGAAAACTGACTTGGAGGAACAGAAGACATTCTCTCGACACTGGGTGGCAAACAGTTTGAATGATATAAGGTGCTTTGAAGTCACCAGCAAAATTCTGGACCCCAACTCTGAATTTTGAGTATATTAACTTGGAACAACATTTTCCTGGCATCATACACAACATGAGCTCTTACCTTCAACATGTCTCCTTACTGTCCAGACTGCGTTGGGGTTACCAGGCAACTCTGAGACAGCCATCTCAGATACCTAGGAAGACAGAACATTTCCTTTTGTATCTGAAACTCAGATCAGACATTTTCTCCAGCAAATGAAGGCTGGCACTGCAAAGGAGAGAACTGAAGCTGCACTCCCCATTCCTGAGCACCACTATGAACTTGAGATTGTTTTGCACCATCCAACCACTGGCCTACCAAACTAGGTATTTATTCCAGCTGCTCTTGCCCGGTCGTCTGAATGAGGGACGCCAGCGACTGAACCGTCTGTTAACAAAGCATGTGCCAGTCAGCTAAGCTCCAGGTCTTGCATGACTTCTGATGGAATAACTTGGGTGGTTGTCTAAGTCACAATAAAGATATACACTCCTCCCAATCATACATTACCCAACTTACGATGACCAGCTTCAAAAGAAAGCCAGCAAATTCCTTTCTCAGACAACACAGAGATGACCATGACTCATAGAAGAGGAAAATCATAAAGGCTGAAAATATTGTACCCAGCCTTCTCCTGCCATTTTTGGCAGAGGTTACAATATGAAGCAATGTCATTTGCTCAACAAGACTGACAGAACAAAGATGCAACCCAAAGGAAACCTTGCACAATAACGTGCTCTCACCACCTGCTGTCGTTGCCTCTAAAGGTGTGTGTCTTAGTGCAAGATTGACATATACTGTGGTCATCAGCAGCCACCTGCTTACCTCAAGTCCATGTCTTAGGACCCTCAGAGACGATCGAGGTCCCCTTCCACAGGCCACATATAATTGGGGTGTATCTTCATTGGCCAGATCAGCTATCTGTCAACAAAACCAAACAGATCCAAAAATAAGCAACCGAGGGGGCAACCGAGCCCCATTACAATCAGTTATTCCTTCTAGATCATCCTACTGTTAAGTCACAGTGTTTTACTCTTAACTGCTATGAATGACATGTATTATTATACTAGTATTATACACAGCAAACACTAAGGGCGTTAATACCTTCAGTAGGAGCCCAAGGCTTTGTTAAAGTCAGCCACATCAGTAGACGGCTAATGAACAGTTACTATGAATTAAGCTCACAGCGAGTGCATAAGGGTAGTTTATCCTTCAGCTAAGTAATGAGATATTTTACCACTTCTGTTTCACTGGTATTTTTGATACCCACATACAGATTGGTGGAAAAAGTCATACTGCAACTGGCTGGACACACAGCTTCCCAGGAAGTAGTGCACAATACCATGGTAAACAGCTATCAACCACCAAGTCTAGTTAGCCCACAACATTCTTAGGAGGTGGAGGGGATTATTGTAAAATGTTAACCAGGTGTTGGTTAGCAAGCTACCACATCCATATGAAACTTATTCAGAAATGCAGCAGCTTAGAATGTGAGCACTCCACACTCATCTCACACATTTTCGTAGCTGCCAAATATTGTGTAAAAGACTGAATTTAAAACACAGCTACCCACTTCAGGGCTGCCAACTTCTGCCTTCTAGATTTGTTCTTGAACCTTTTGTCCCGGTGCCTTTCTGTTGCTGTGACAGAATTCTCTCCCTTCCAACACCCATTCTTGGTAAAATACCCCAAGACCAACTGGCAGGGGTGGAAGAACTACATCAATTACATTACTAGTATTATAATGCTGCCCCCTGCAGAATCAAGATCAAAACGGACCCAAACCTTGCCTCCCTTCATAGGCCATCAGAAAATCCTGTAGAAAAGTTAAGCCTGGTGCAGTGCAACAGACTAGAACCTTCTCTTCATGGTCCCCAACACCCCACACACTCACTCAGAGTCATGGGTAATCTTCAAAGAACATTTTTTTCTTTTTTGTACTTCTGCTGCTGTGAGACTGGTAACGGGTAATTAAATGCAAAACATGGCCTTGAACACCTTACAAGGAGACACAAACATGATCTACAAAATTAATCCTGAAGCCCTGCAAAGTCATGCCAGGGTACAGTCGGTTAGGCACTGCTCAACATCTGAATGCAGCGGCCTGGTCCAAATGGATAGAGGACAGACATTAACTGTAAAATGCACTATACCTGACAACACAATATCGGAGACAAGCTGTCCAACTCATCCACCAGCACCAGGTTCTTCAGAGGCCGTGGCTGGAAAAAGAAAGTGTCTCCTTCCTCCAGGGGCATGGCAGAGGAAAACTCTGGCTCCTCATCATCATCTCCCAGGTGAGCGATTTGGTACAGGTAACTGCCAACATGAGACACATGTGATCAGTATTAGTTGTTAATTTGTCAATCTGAAGATTTGTTTTCTGCTTCTCATTCCCAGCATGTCAAGAGTGCAACCTGATGCTAGCCACACCCTATGCCCACTGAGGTCAGCAAAGCATTCTGCATGCAATGTTGATTAAACACCCCTCTCTCTCTTGAAGAAAAACACCTAGACTGACTAAAAGTTCTGGTTCACTGAAAAGGCTGCATGCTGTATTGTGTTACTCTGGTTTTAATAAAAAGTATTACACAGCTCTTAATTTAGGTAAGGACCAATCCTGCTCCTATTTATTTGAGCAAACCCAAGGCTGAAACTGCAGCAATAGGTGAGATCCAGCCAGTCCCCACCCCCTACCTCCGCTTTGTCTCACTCAATTCCCCCCACTCTGTCTCAGTGATGTTTGTCTCGCGTGGCTTCAATCCAGGTGGGTCCCATGATCTCTCCAGCACAGCCTCTTTGGTGGTCAAAGAAGACCCTTCCTCCCCTTTTCAGTAGTGGAAAAATTGGTTGGCTCCAACAACATTTTACTATTTCAGTTCTGGACAAGCGCCAAGACTGCTTGCTTGAACAAAACACTATGAGCAAAGCAAAGACAAAGTTGTCTGCACTGAATGCTCGGTCCAACTCTTTCTAGTCAGGGCAACCAGTACAGGGAGCTATATAAGCTTTGTTCTTTTTCTTTCACTTACAGGAGCTCCACGCCATGGCGTGACCACCACTCTGGAGGTGAAAGGCAAAAATGTCAGTCATGCAAAGGCTACCTTAAAATAGAAACTAACCCTGCAAGTGCTGAACAAATGCCAATTATTTTATTTTCTGAAACTGTCAAAGAGTGACATTTTCATCACTCAGTTACAGCACAGGGCTGCATGCTTGCCACTGCAAATGCCCTCTCCCAATTTCTGGAAAGAATGAAGAACCCCCATCATCCAGTATGGAACTGGAGAAGGGGATCAGCACTGCAACGGCACTTCACTTTCCAAGGCATTCCCAGCACACCAAAGGCAAGCGCTACCATTGAGGCACAGAGATGAATGAGTACCCCTTTATTAAAGCATCCTCCCGGACAACTGTTGTTTTAATACAGTTTTGCCAGAGCTGTAAGTCAGGGACCAGACATAACCCTTTCCCCTTTGGGTGGGAGGCAGCATCCTGTCAACCATAAATTTGGGGTTGCCTATCAAAGCCATCCCTAATTTGTGGACCCCTGGATTATACACTCTGCCCTCGGTATTTGTTCTGAAAGAAGACAGCTGTAACCCTTTAAAAACCGACAAAGAGACAAGCCTTCCACCAACTGCCCCAGCTCTTTCGCCTAGCTAGCCAGCCCCTCCTCTCCCCCATGACAGGACCCAGGGGTGCAGGGTTTCCACACTTTAACAATGACCAGATTTCAAGGCAGTCTAATGGCAGCTAAAACTACAGATATGCTTGCAGAATGCCAAGTTGGAACATTGAGTACAGCCTGAGAAGGAAATTGGGAGATTTTCCTTACTGGTTGCCAAACTCAGAAGCCACAAAGAGGAAGCCGGTTTTCAGCACACACATGGCAGCAGCTACAGGAACTGTGTCAAAGTACTTCAGTCGAATCTCAGTGACCTGAAATCACCACAAAGGAGTTACTGTGAGGATCAGATGGGATGGGCCCAGTGAAGCCATCCAGATTCTCTCCCACTCACACCACAGCAAAAGAATCGTTGAGACTCACCATGTCCTCATCAGTCTCCAACGTGATTTTGAAGATATCACCTTGCTCCGTCTGAGCCAGGAAAAAGAACATGGACTTGGTCTTGTGTGTAGCAGAGCAGACAAAGATCATGCCTCTCTCAGGGTCATCCAAGTCATTCTGTTACAGGGAACATAGTATCAGACACTCCAAAACAAAAGGCATCCTAACTGGATCACTGCTCCAAGCTGCTAGCCACTGCCCCGCCAACGCTTCTGCATCCATTCTGGATGAATTATTCCTACCTTCCAAAGTCCCAAACACCTGCATCCTCTACCATCCACTATCCTTCTTCCTAGCAGAATCCAGCCCCTTCCTGCAGTCTCCAAACAATTTCTCCAAGATGACTTTACTCATATCTCATTTTTCTACCAAACTTTCCCATCACACACTTCTCTGGCATTGAACACTCTGCCACCCACTCATCTTTGAGGTCCTCTTTCTTTCTTAGAATCATAGAATTGGAGGGGACCTCCAAGGTCATCTAGTCCAACCCCCTGCACAAGGCAGGAAAATCACAAATACCTCCCCCTCCACACCCGCAGTAACCACTGTTCCACGCCCAGAAGATGACAAAAAAACTCCAGGATTGCTTCCTGACCCCATTATTCTTATTCTCCTACATCCAATCAAGCAAGTAACTTGGACATTTCCAAAAATCTATCTATACCTCTTTGCTGGCTTCACCTTTCTATTAGATGCAAGACTCCTCTGGCAACCTCATCTTTCTCCCACCACATATGTTTTAATTTTGTACTAGTTCTGTACAGCCTCCCCATCAAGATCGAGCATCTAGTCCTCTTACTTTATAAAAAGTCTCCATTGCAGATATAACCGCACTCTTCTCCCATCACAGCTCTCTTCCTCACTCTCTTTGTTCTACAAAAGCTCATCTTCTGCTGCCTCACCCCTTTTTAGTTCTCTTACCCTAATTTCTGCACCTTCTTCAACCCTACTCTCCAACCCTATCAAGCCACCTTCCTATCTTCTGCGAGACTCCCACAAGCCTTCAGTAACAATATTCAAACTTTCACTTCCAATGCAACTGTCTTGAAGCAGACTGATCAGAAGAGAATGTCGTCTCCATGACAAACTTCAGAGAAGAGACATAATCTCATCATATCATGCCATTCCAAAGTTGCAGACTCAGCTGTGCTGCAAACAGGAGCAGCTTTTCCATCCTTAAGTAAGCTGAGACCAGCTTCTCAGCTCTGCACTCAATACGACTTTCTGCTTAGAACTCAATTCAATTTTATTATTATATTATGGTCCACGACCAGATCCAGTTAACAAAAACAAACATTATTCAGGTATTCAAATATACAAGATAAAAACTCCAGTTAAAAAACAGAAATAGAAAATTTTACAAAACAATAAATTTATATTGTATTAAAAAGAGAAAAATAGATTATAAAATACATAGCATCATAAATGACCATTTAAAAATTTTAAACCAATAGATTTAAAAGGAACAAAAGCTGTGTAATAGACCTCCTGAAGGAAACTAAGTCAAGGCTCGAAGGGGCAGGACTGAAATTTACTGTGCACTTTAATTGCCTGAGTGCAAAATCTAGCAGTTAGCTTAGTGATAACTGAAATTTCATCTGTTAATAACTTATGTAAACAAGTCTTGTCTTCCCCTACCACAGGACTGTCTACAAGAGGAAAAATTGTCTTATCTCAAATTTGTTTATAGAGGGGGCAATAGAAAAAAACATGTCCCACTGTCTCTACCTCGGCTAGGGGGCAAGGGCAAATCCTCTCTGAGTATGTAATCTTCTTATATCTCCTTTCCAAGATCATGGAGGGCCGCTTAGAATTCAGATGTGGCTGCTTCCCAGGAAGAGAATAGGGGTTCCAGCTAGGGCTCACCCAGATCAGCTGCTCAGCCCTGCCCTCCCCTTTGCCCATGGCCCTTCAAGAATCTCTGCCTGGGGAAAGGACTGAGACCTGCCCAAACCCTTTTATTATTAAGGGTGAGCTAAGTTGTGAGATGTTATACAAGCCATTTTGAGGAAAACAGGCTGTGCATATTTGAATAAAATATTAAGATTTTCCTTCTCAACTGGCCAATATACCAGCAAATCGGAGTTTAATACAGTTTTCGTTACAGTTTAAAATTCTAAGAAGTTTCTTATTAAGAGCGTAACCATCATAGGAGGTCACTGTGGCCTTTCCATACTTCAAGTTAACTCACTCACTGGAAGAGTAAGGGAAAGAAGGGTAAGACAATTTGCTTCACTCAAGGATTCCAAAGTCTATACAGTGGCAGAGACTAAATGCACCCTTCTGCTATTTTAGGAATGCTGCATTTTTCTATCCCCATATCCATGAGCCATAATGCATTCCCCCGAAACAAATTCCCCATGCTCTTTTTTCCTGCTGCCTAGAGAGTATCTGAGATGCCGAAGGATTCTTACCCTTCTCCTGGGAATAGGACATCGAATATCTGGTTGGTCACCAAAATTTTTGTAGGTGATGTAGTTTTCTGAACAAATCAGCACCCCGCTGGGACCATCAGAGCCTCCAGGGACTAAAAAACATTAACATTGTATAAGAAATTGACTGAAAGGTCCTATGGATCACTCACAAAATGTGTTAATTTGTAAGAATTAAGAGGAAACGTTTGCTTCCTTCTTTAATACTTGTACAAGCTAATATTCAGGTGGGGTGTTAAATGAATGGGGATTTAACCAATAAAACTAAATTTTTCTTCAGCAGCATTAATTTATATTGCTGGTAACCCAGACTCATTCCACTCCTTCCAAACTTCACTGATTCCCCAGACTGGGAAGGTTCTGTTCATCACCAGATGAAAAACTGGA
Source organism: Gekko japonicus (assembly GCF_001447785.1). Classification (NCBI taxonomy): domain Eukaryota; kingdom Metazoa; phylum Chordata; class Lepidosauria; order Squamata; family Gekkonidae; genus Gekko; species Gekko japonicus. Next base: position 196,534 of record NW_015171578.1, on the reverse strand, counting down.
GAAATTTCAGGGAGCTCAGAATAATCTTATTAAATATTTTTGCACATTATTTCAATTTCCCCCAAAATGTCCCTTTTTTCCAGAAACAACCCCCGCTCCCATTCCAAACATTTCCAGAAATTTTACATCTCTACTCCTGTATCAAATCAAGTATGATCAGAAAATGAAATTATCTGGAGCATTTCCCTGAGAACAGGTCTGCTGCCTTTTTCCTTGGATATGGTGGTACCTGTTATAAGGAAGTTGCCGTGTTCCTCCAAGGGTTCACTGTACTTCCTGACAACGTGATTCAAACCCAGATCTAGCTCATAAAATGTCAATGTCTGCTGAGTATTGGCTGCTGCTTCTCCTGTGGGATCATTGTCAGCTTCCTGGTGGGGAAATTTAAAAAAAAAATCAGCTAGGAATAAATTTCACACTTTGACTGTAAGAGAGAACACTTGAAATCTACACAAACCTAAAAGAGTGTTCCTGTAACATACAAACAGTAACATATAACAGAGGTTTAGAAAAGTACCAATCAGCACAATGTCCATGAAAATCTCTGCCAGGATACCAGCAATTCAAAGCCTGAATAACTGAGCTCCTCCAATTTAAGACTCACCCCATCACCTGATGCAAGCAGCAGCTGCCTCCATACAAACACCACTATGTTCCTGTAATTCCCAAAGCCGCCTACCTGTTTATGCCATTCTTGGCCAAGATTGGCAGCTCCCACAGCACTGCACTGAGCTTCTGCTAAGACCCTCAAAAGCATTAAGGGAATGTTCTCTCCCAGGATACATGCAACAGCTTCAGAGCTCTGCTGTTTTCTCAGCTGTCACTTGATGTTTTTCTGGTCAAGAAAAAAATGCAGCCGCAATGACAGAGTATGGGGTAGGAGATCAGAGGGGAACTCTTCCCCAAATACTCATTTAGAAAGTTGGATTAAACTTCCTGGCAACTATTGCTACCACACTCAGCGGGGTACCAAGGCTCTACTTTTGGGTACACAGTCTGATTCTTCCCTCCCTATCCAGCTTCATCTAGAAGTCAGCAGCTAGGGAACCCTCCACTCTCAACTTTGTAAGTTATATACAGCCCACACACCCTTCTTTCCTCCTCATCCAAAAGGCCTTATGCAGATTCCCTACTGAATTCTTAATCTTTCTAAATGTTGCTGGAAATATATGCACATGTTAAGAACTCACAGATGAGATGATTCTCTGCCCCGCAGATGTTTGGTCACATAATGTAAATGAGTATTATGTTGACAAACACCCCAAGGAAAATCTCTCGATCTCAAAGTTCACAAAAGGCTGGCATGTGACTATCAATTTTGTTTTTATCCTGCCCTACCTACAAGCTCAGAAAAACGTACACAGTTTTCCATGCCAGCATTTAATTCTCACAACAATCCCATGTGGTAAGTTAGGCTGACAGGGAGCACCCAGCCAAAGTACATCCAGTGACCGTTACAGCAGAAGGGGGACTGGAACAACAGTCTCTCCAGTCAAACACTTTAGTAACTTACTCCACAGTGCATCTCTCTTCACCAAGACTTACCCCCAAGCCCCAAAGTAAAGCTGCTACTGCAAACTCAAGCTGTACACTCCCTTAATAAAAGGGTCATTTTATCATTAGGTCAAACATCTGAAACTCACGCACGCCAAGTTTACCAATACCTATTTTTACTTCATTAAGGAGCCATCAATGCCAACTAACAGACAAAAAAGGTGTGATTAACATAACAATGAAAATCTTCAACAGTTAATGTGCTAAGTCAGAACAAAGTTTCTCTAAATAATAGTTGCAAGTGAGACAAGACAAAATAGAAACAGACAAACGTATAGCTAGAGTAATGCTAACTGAGAGAACTTTGTCTTAGTACCTCGTAATCCATTTCCAGACAAGCAAACATGGGATTTTCAAACCCAACATCTACTCCTACTACATGGTAAACTAAGGTGTTGGCCTTATGGGCTTCTAATGGGGAAGAAATGGTGAGTCGAGCGGCAGCATCTCTGTTCAGAATATACACCAATTTCTGTTTCTCAATGGCACCTACAGACAAAAGAAAGAAAGCATTACCTTCCATGACAGGAATTAAGTATGCACCACTGTAGTGAACTAGCTATGCTAGTGGCTATAAGAGAAGCAACCAGAAAGGCCCACTGCCCCTTGCCAAATGACAGAGCACTACATGAGAGCCATACATGCAGCCATCAGAACTGCAACCCTTTGTAAATGAACAGCAGTGTTCTGTTGGCCGTGTATACATCCCTTTATCACTTTTGTATTTATTTTCTTTCATCAGACGCAAATTACAAACCTAAACTAGAGACAGTTGTCACAAGTCAGCTTTATTAATAATGTTAATGACACACTCCCACACATTCACTTCTCACCTTCCACCTAACTAGTGCACTTCTGCTAACTATCTTCTTTTGGGCAGCTGTGTGCAAATGAAAAACCTTTACTTATAATGAGAACCTGATCAGAAATGGATTCAATGTCCTCAAGGCATATTTCAGAGAAGAGACATGAATACCTAATCATCATTTCAGGCCAAAGAAAACTGATGGATGGAACTCGACTATCCTCCATCTAATTGAAACCAAAGCTGTGCTTGTATACTTTTTTTAAAGAGCAAATGGATCTACCTCTGTTACTGGTTCAGTTTACACAATCTCAGCTAGACTACCATTGCAGAAATAAGCACCATAAAAGAACAAGGAAGTATTCTGAGTTATGACTGGCTTCAAAGTTCTTCCTCACATTGGCTGGTGTTGTGTAGTGGCTAACTGCAAAAGTCAGGAAATCACTGGTAAATACATCACCTGAGCCACAAACACATTAATTGGGCTCAGAAAAGCCACTCACTCTTCCCAGGCACATGTACCCCCAGTGCAATATGAGTAAAATATCTCGGCAATCTTCCATTCAGCAACTTAACAATATTTTCAGACTTCCACTCATTCACTTTGTGCCTACTTACTGATCATGACAGCTCGTCCCTTAGGATCCACAGCCAAGTACTGGCCAGGGACAATTCTGCGACAGCCACTCTTGCCAAACGTTTCCTGGTGAATCTTCTCAAATATATTTTTAGATGGTTGGTACTCCAGGATAACAATGCGCCCTGAGTCACTGCCCACCACAATATAGTCTTTTGTTCCTCCAGTTAACCTGAAGGCCATAAGGGAGCGGATGATTCCAAACACTTCAACCGTCAGCAAAGTATGAACCTTTCCAGTGTTTGGATCAGGACGCAGCAATTCTAAGATCTTCCCTCGGGAAACAACAATCTCTTGCTGTTTGGTACCTATGCAAAATAAAGAGCTGATTAGTAACCAAGACACAGAAGGATGCCACAAGAAAGGAGCATTACAAGGCATCAATTCTTGACATCTAAAGACCTCACTGTACACACCGCTCTTCAGTCAAGTTCCAAAGTACCCAACAGATTGAAGAAGAATAGGATTTACATCCTGCCCTTCACTCGGAGTCTCAGAGCAGCTTACAATCTTCTTCCCTTCCTCTCCCCACAATAGACACCCTTTGCTCTGAAGAGCTCTGAAAGAATGGTTCTTGAGAGAACATCTCTGAGAGAACTGTGAATGACCCAAGGTCACCCCAGCTGGCTGCATGTGAAGGAATGGGGAATCAAACCTGGTTCTCCAGATTAGAGTCCACCATTCTTAACCACTAATCCAAACTGGCTCTCAGATTGGTTTTCATCACCATAAGGAACAGAAGAGAGAATGCAAGAGCAACTGTTCTCTAATAAGAAGGCAAGACCGAGTGGACCAGAAATCAGGATGTCAAACTTAGACATACTGTTGGTGGCCCACTGGACAACTGCATACCATTGGAAGAGCATTTGCTCCTGCATCCCAAAGCATCATATAGACCAGTGATGGTGAACCTTTTAGAGACCGAGTGCCCAAACCGCAACCCAAAACCCACTTATTTATCGCAAACTGCCAACACAGCAATTTAACCCGAATACTGAGGTCTTAGTTTAGAAAAAACAACTCATACGTTAACATAAGATGATCCAAACAAAGGAAAGCAATCCCAAATGCTTTCATTTACTTAAAATTATTTGGCAGAGAATTCCACACTTTAATGACGGTCTGGGCCTGGCTGGAGCGATGGCACGCATGCCCACTGAGAGGGCTCTGAGTGCCGCCTCTGGCACGCGTGCCAAAGGTTCACCACCACTGATATAGACTCTCAATCTCCTACTCCCTAAACCAACCATTCCCCACATGGTGCGCACCAATGTGTTCCCCAGCATCCACTTCCTGATCCCTTTCACATCCTGATCCTGATCCCTTCTTCCAACATCACTACTACTCTAAAGAGAAACAAGAGTATATAGATTTAGAAAAAAACAAACACTGTAACGTTAAACTCCATACCTGAAAAGTTGCCATGGATAGCATAGCTGATACCAGTCGCTCGCTGCAGAGTTATGTTGTAAAGAAACATTGTGGCAACAGATTATGGCTTCACCTGACCTCTGTCCACCTGGCAGAACAAAAACATCAAACAGTTCCAGATACTTGGATTTTATGTGAAAAGTACTCGTGAATAATGCTCATAAGCTCGAAAGCATTTTGAGTATTTGGTTCACACAAACCTTCCCAAGCCAAAACAATGTACTCCCCCCCCCGCACAGTCTTGCAAAGATAACCACTTTTAAAAATGAAAATGATTGCTTCCTGAAAACAGCTAATAAAGCAACTTTACCAGTTTCATGTTTAACTAACGGTGTGTTAACGCAAAGTCATAAGTTACAAAACAGTAGGAAACAAAGGTTCCCTGAAAGAGTTGAGCAGGACTCCAAAACGCTTCATAAGATCAAAGATCAGAAAAATGGGATCAAAGTCCTATTTCTGATTTTAAAATAGAAACAAACTAAAAAAAACTTGTAAATTTTGCTAACATTAGTTTTTATTAACTTTATCTCCCAACTCAAGATTTATTTTTGTTCATTTGTATTTATACTCCGTATTTCTCACTGCGTCTCGAGGCAGATTACAAGTACGACAGAACCCCTCAGTCCAGCGATAAACAGATTATATGACAACTTTTGAATGTTAACAATATCTGATTCTTAACTGCAAAGTTTCTCAGTAAAACAAAACGCAGCAAGGTTGGAATTGAAGATTTGGAGATCGAACGTGCGCCGGAGGAATCTGGGGAGAGATTTGACCTAAAATCTATGATACACCTTTCAGGCCGCCCTCCAAAGCTGTAGCTCTCTGCGGTCTTGAGAGCCATTGTAATTCCAAGAAAACTTCAGACCTCAGCTGGAGATCTCTTAACTACCTAGGGCTATTTATAGGCATGCAAGTGGGTTTGAGGAGAAGTCCCCCCCCGAACTACGAGAAGATTCCTTCCGAGCGAAGTGATCGGGCCGCGATCCAAGCCATACAAACCTTTCCCCCTACAGAGGCAAAGGCCCCACGTGGGCCTGCTAGGCCTCACTTATTTCCGCTCCGGCGTCGCTCGGCAACGGCCGCCAGCGCGGGTTTATCTGTAAACGCCGAGCCGCAAGCTTTCCTGCCCCCTTCGACGGTGCCGGGCGCCTTGGCCGCAGTGTGTGTGACCCACAAGCACGGCACGGATGACGGCGGATCCTCTTTCCCGCGCCTTCACTGCCTCCAGCGCCCGCGCTCAGACTCCGCCATCGCCTCAGCCAGCTCCGGGTCCTTCTACACACTCAGCGCGCGCGCGACGCAGGCTGCCCTCCGTGGTGCCTGTACGTCCACGTCACCCACGCTCAAAAGTGGTTCCTCGCCAGTCTCACTCCTTCACTCCAGTGCGGCTCTAGGAAATGCCTCTCTTTCACCTAGGCATAAAACGCGCGACGTCGCCTTCTCGGCTAGCCCAAGGCTCCGCTCGGGGCACCCCTTCCAAATACCCGGATGCGATATGCTAAGATGGCGGCGTCAGCGACGACACCGATGGCTCCCTCGAGCGGCGGCTCCGCCTCAGCGCTGTCCATGGAGGAGATCCGCGCTCTCACCGACCTGTCCGACCTGGAGGCAGCTTACAGCCGCCTGTGCGCTGAGGAGGTGCGGCATTCACTGGGCACTGTCGCCGACGGGATGGGGGTTGTGACTCAGTGGTAGCGGGCATTTGTTTTGTATGCAGAAGATCTCCGGTTCAGTCCCCGCATCTCCATTGAAGAATCCGGCTGTAAATGATGTGCAAAATTCCATCTATGACCCTGAAGAGCTTTTGCCAAGCAAGGCAAGCAGGAAGGCAAGCTTGACCTTGATGGAACAAGGGTCTAATTCAGTATAAGGCACCTGCTGATTTAAAGGGCTGCCATACAAAACCTGCCTTGCATGCAGAAGGCCCTGGGTTCTAACTCTATCCCATTTAAAAGATCAGATGATGTGAAAGTCCTCTGCCTGACACCCTCTGCCAGTCAGAGTAGACAAGACCAATCTTGAGGCTGTGCAACAGATTTATCCCTCAGCTCGCATCACTCCCGAGAAACTGCTCAGCACAGTTGCCAGTCTGTCATCCTCTTGAATAAGAATATAAAAATTGCTTTCCTGGATCAGACAATTCGCCCACCTAGTCTAGCATTCTGTTTCATATGGTAGCCAATAAATTGCCCTGGAGTCCAACAAATTGCTTCCTAGGTTGACTGCTGCTGGTCATGGAGATTTCTTTTAATGATCTCAGCTAGTAGCCACTGATGGAACTAGGCTCTGTGAATCTTTCAATCACAATTGCATGACTCCTTGAGTGAAGGAGTACTTCATTTTGCTGTGAGTAACCCAAGTCTGTTGCTGTGGTTGCCACATACCAGGGGTCTGCAACCTTTAAGACATAAAGAGCCACTTGGACCCGTTTCCGACGGGGAAAAAAAACGGGAGCCGTAAAACCATTGCGACATTTAAAACAAATATAACACTGCATATATTGTTTCTTACCTTAATGCTAGTCGCCGAATGACGAAATCTCGCAGCTGCGCTTTGGGATGTCTGCGCGCCGCTCCGCCCCGCCTCCTATCGGACTAAAAGCATTACATCCCGTAAAGCTCACTGAGAGGAGGCGGGGCGGAGGCAGAGCGGCGCGCAGACATCCCATAAGAACATAAGAACATAAGAGAAGCCAATGCTGGATCAGGCCAGTGGCCCCTCCAGTCCAACACTCTGTGTCACACAGTGGCCAAAAATACCAGGTGCCCTCAGGAGCCGCCCGCCTTCTCCCCTCGCCGGCGTCACGGGGGGGGCAGGCCCTGAGCGAAAGCGGCCTGCTCACGCATGGTCCCCGGGGCTGGTACGCACCGTCTGTAGCTCTGCGGGGGCAGCCCGCGCCGCCCTGTGTAGATTTCTGGAGGGGACCTGAGCTAGTCGGAGGGGCCGCCTTCGCGAGAGGGGAGGGGGAAAGAAAGCCATGTCCGCACAGACACACACGCGGTCCCGCTCGGAGGGGCCGCCCTGTGTAGATTTCTGGAGGGGACCTGAGCTAGTTGGAGGGGCCGCCTTCGCGAGAGGGGAGGGGGAAAGAAAGCCATGTCCGCACAGACACACACGCGGTCCCGCTCGGAGGGGGGGAAAGGAAAGGGCCTCCGTCGTCCCCCCCGCTACGTCCTTCCCTGGGGAACGGCAGCCTGGCCGAGTTTTGGGGCCGAGCCCCGGCGGCCCGCCCCCGCCGCCTCCACGAGAAGTTCTCTCCGCCCTCGCCTGCTCCCCCCTCCACAAGTGCGCTTTTTCCCAACGAGGAAAAACTTTCGCTCCCTCCCCTCGCTGCTCGCTCAAGTGGGCCCGGGGACCCAAAGCGCAGCTGTGAGATTTCGTCATTCGGCGACTCGCAAGGGCTGCTGGGATACATGAAGCTGCTTCCGGAGCCGCGGCAA
>NW_015171578.1:174695-187878 GCF_001447785.1 Gekko japonicus | reverse complement strand
GGAAGTAAACCGAAAGTGTTTTGAAAGACTTATCTGAATCGTTGAAGGTACTTGGCGAGTTTTCCAAGTTTTGTGGGAGCGGTAGAAACTGTAAACAAAATGGGAAAGATGGCAGCCCAGCAGAGAAAGTTTAAAACGAAACCGGGCAGTCAGAGTCCAAGGCTGGAAGAGGGAGCAGATGTCCTCAAATTTCTGGCGGATATGCTCAAGCCGGTGATGGAAGAACTCGATGGTAATAACCAGCAATTGACTGTGATGAATAAAAATTTTGCTGCACAGCAGCTCCAGCTGAATGAAACAGAGAAAAAAGTGGAGCAGGCAAACGAGAAATTTAAAGAGATAGACACCACAAGCAAGAAGTTGAAGAAAAGGATGGGAGAGGTGGAAATGAAGCAGAATTGCCAAGAGAACCGAGTTTTACAGCTACAGATGGAAAAAGCTAACATGGTTCTCAGGTTTCAGGGAGTTCCTGAAACAGATCGAGAAGACTTGAAAAAGGTGCTTAGTGAAATTATCGCTCCAGCAGAAGGCTTAACAGCGGATGGAGGTAGCCTATAGGGCATACTCCAGTTACATTTTAAAAAATAGCTTACCTGGAAAAATAGTGGTCAGGTTTGTAAGAAGACAAACTAGGGACACCATTTTAAAAGCAACTTCAGCAACTCCACTGAAAATGGGAAATGTAATCATCAAAACTTTAAAGGACATTCCATTTGAAATTAGACAAAAGAGGAAAAATTACAAGGACCTAATTTCTTTTCTTCAAACAAATGGGATATCGTACAGATGGGCGGTTCCGGAAGGTGTCATCTTTAAAATCAACGATAGAAGAGAGAAGATTTTTAAAGCTAAAGTATTTTTGAGATGCCAGCTGGGGACAGAGGAAGAGTCCAAAGAGGAAGAAACGAAGTCGAGTGACTCTGCTACCTCGAGAACAGACGAGGACTCTGCGGCAGAAAAGGGTGCAGGACCTGCCAGAGTGGTATACGATTTCAGAGACAGAAAGCCGAAGTAAAAGCAAGAGGACTTGGAAAATGGCCTTTTGAAGTGAAGAATAAGAAGATGATCAGAGATTTCTCTCATAACAACTAACAAAATAACATATGAACAGAGAACGGTTATAAGCAAGAACTCCACAAGTATATTGTGACATTAACTCTAACAGTACTAACATTTTTACTAACAATGGAAAGATCTCCTCCTCTTGGGGTTTTAGTTTAGTGTGGTTTGCTTTCCTTTCTCCTTAGTTGTAGTCCCTTCCCTATTATTTCTTTGTAGTTTTTGTAGTTATGCAAAATAAAAAAATATCCCTCCGGGGATTTATTAAAAAAAAAAAAAAAAGGAATTAGCATCAAAGGCAGAGATAGAAAGAGGGGGGGCAGTAGCAAGAATCTGCTATCAATGTTTACGGAGATAGTCCCGTGAAGACCCCTGGTTGAGTCAGTGACCAGTCCAAATTCTAAAAGACAAATAGGTTTTATTAAGAAAAATAATAATTTAGGTATTTACACTCAAACCAAGGATTGCAAGCATACCAGAAAAATCAAAAAGAAGTTAGCAGAGAAACAGAGAGGATGAGGGAGATCAGGGTGATACTATACCTATCCAGACATGCAGGGGTCCATTGCTGGAAAGGGAGGGGACTCATACTGTGGGGTTTGGGGGTGCATCTCTCGAGGCCATGTGCTTTGGTGGGTATAGATATGGGGAAACAATGCAGACCAATGGGAGGCCTTGAGGGGCATGTCTCAGGTGAAGACAAAAGATTTCCTGGAGCCGTAAGGGGTCCAAGGGCGTGTGACACCAGGAGAAGTAAAACCTGTGTGACCAATGAGATTACAGAGGGGCAGAGTCTGGATTCACAATAGCGTTGATTAAGTTAGCCAGGTGCTAGATGGCTGGGCTGGGAATGTCCAGGGGTTCCCAGGTAAGGGACAAAAGACTAGATATAGATGGGATTTATCAGTGGTAAAACAGTGTCACTCTGGGAACATGGTGATGAGTTCCCAGGTCTGGACAAAAGGAACTGGAGGTTCCTTCTACATGCTTAGTAGAAGTTCAGGTTTGGTTCCTGATTGCATCTCTGGTGGGAAAAGGTTATGTGATTGTCCATTTGAAGTAATCAAAAGGAAACAACACTCCTTGATGAGCTACCTGGTCCTGGGGTGGGCGAAAGGAGTAAAAGTCAAAACTAGTCATTGTCAAGGAGATTTAAGAAGGGAAGATGAGCTAGGGTTAGCGGTGGAGACTGAAAACAAGTTACTCCGGGGCAGGCATGTCCATTGTCTGGAGTATGCAAGATCTCATGTGCCTTTTTCCCCAGGGCATAATTTCTGGCTTGCCAGTCCTGGCTTCCATCTTTGTGTTTACAGATGTCAAGTTGCCTGTTATTTGGACTTGGAGCACTCATGTGCCTTGTGCACCACTGATGTTGAAAAGACACCTCCTGTGTACAGGGCATTGGCATACTTACAGGTTCAGGGCATGATGTGAAAATAGTATAATAATAACTGCAGGGCAAATTCTATGGACAGTGCATTCAGTTTTTCTCCTGGCCACAAGCACAAGAGTAATTCCAAGAATCCCATTATAGAGGCTTGTGCAGCTGTTAGCAAACACTACCAAAGAAAAACCACACACTCTCGTCGAGATAGTGTGGTATAGTGGTTAGAGGTTAAGTTAGAGGTCCCCAGTGTGGTGCCTCTGCACGCCATGGTGCCCACTGAAACCTTTCCTGGTGCCTGCCAAGTGTCTTTGGAAAACGGGTGGAGCCAAGTGGGGCTCCTATCCAGCAGGGCTTCTGATTGGCTGTTGGAGATGTGATTGTCTGTGCAGATTACGATAACACTTCAGTGGAAGTTCCCACCACAGTATTGCATTTATTCCACTCCTCTTTCCCAATGTATCTTTTAAAAATTACTTCTCTCGTTCCATGCACTTGAGCTTCCTTTATATGTGGCTCTGCCTCTCATCATGACGCTTCTTTCTGCTCATCGCCCGCAGCCCTGCCTGCCTGCCTCCTTGGCTCTCGCTCTCCCTCTCTGTTCCCAGCGTGCAGGAGGTTCCTCCACAAACCCACAAACGGAGAGGGAGAAGGAGAGTCACTTCCAGGTGACCAAATGTATTTCTGTGGCCTGGGGACCAGAGAAATAACTCTACACAGCCAGTTGCTCCACTTCAAAGGAAAAGATGCTATAAGGTGGCCTCCATGCTTGAGAGGAGAGGGATGGAGCCTCATGACAGACTCGCCACTCCACAGTTAAGGATACATCAGTCTCCAGTTCTAACATATTTCCTTGCTGTGTTTTCCCCCACGAGTTGAACCCAAACAGACGATAGCCATTTAAACTAAGCTGGTTATTCTTTTAATCTGTTAAAAACGTCTTAATTATTCTGCATGCTGATTTACTCCCCACCCTCTATATGTGTGACTGTTATTGCTATTTCCATTTCATTGTATCTGAATAAGTGTGCGTGCACACAAAAGCTCATACCTTGAATAAAACTATGTTGATCTTAAAGGTGCTACTGCTTCAGATCAGCACAGCTGCCCACCTGGATCTATATGGGGAAATAGTCCTTTAGGTATGTGGTTCCTAGGCTATGAAGGGCTTTAAAGGTCATAACCCACACCTTGAACCAGGCTCACAAACAATACAATAACCATCAGAACTGTATTAAAACAAGTGTGATGTGTTCCCATTGACTAGCCCCTGACAATAATCAGGCTGCTTCACTCTGAACCACTTTCAGTTTCTGGGTTGTCTTTTATAACCACCACCATATAAAAATATCAACTTTCAACCCTAAAAACAATAGCATAAAAACTGCCTGTATCACTTTCTCTCCTTATTTCCTTTTTTCCCTTCTCCCTTAAATATCATGGAACTGAATAGTCAAAAACATCAGCAGATAAACAGAGATATATAATTTAAAAGAACCCAGTGGATCACATCAACATCACTAAGGGGGAAGTTAAATGAACTTCCTGAGGCAGGGTTTTCCACTTTCTGGGAGCGATTGCCTACTTCAGAGTTTTCTGCTAACATCCTATTGGTACATCCTCTTTTTCTCTCTCTCTCCAGAAAGCTGTGGAGGAAGAACTCGAAATGCTCTTGAACCAACAATGCAGTATCGAGAGCAAAATGACTGCCCTTCATCGCATTGGGTTAGTAATACGGAACAAGTCCCAGAGAGGGTGGGCTCATGCATAATTGGAGGGCTGCCAAATTGAATTTTGCACCTGTTGATCACTGTCCGTCCCCCCCTCCTTTGTGTTTCTAGTCCTAACTTGCAGCTGATTGAAGGAGATGCGAAGCAGTTAGCAGGGACGATCACCTTCACTTGCAATCTGGCAGAGAATGTCAGCAGTAAAGTCCGGCAGCTTGATCTTGCCAAGGTTAGGAGACAAAGCAGGAGTTTGAGATGTCAAAGTGCAGAAGTGGGGTCTGTTGAAGCTGCGAGGAGGTGGCTTTGAGTTTCAAGCAACAGTCCATGTCTTAAAGGGTTATCCGTTGGTGGTGTAGGGTCAGGGTCTTCAACGCCCAGATTCTCTCCTCTCTTGTTAGTGGACTGTTTAGGGTGGAATTAAGTTTTGGAGTTCTTTCTTTTTGCAGAACCGCCTTTATCAGGCCATCCAGAGAGCAGATGACATTTTGGACCTGAAGTTCTGCATGGATGGAGTCCAGACGGCCCTGCGGAACGAAGACTATGAGCAAGCAGCTGCTCATATCCATCGCTACCTTTCATTGGACAAATCAGTCATTGAGCTGAGTAGGCAAGGCCGAGAGGGTACCTAATTTTATTTACTAATTACACTTATTAGCTCTCTCTTCAAGAACCCTCTGAAAGTCATCCCACAACCGCAGCAAGCCTGTGATGTAGATTAAGTGGAGAATGATTTGCCCAAGGCTTCATAGCAGAGAGCTTCATAGCAGAATCAGAATTTGAAGCCATGCCCCACCCCCCGCTCCACGTTTGCCATTATTGCAAGATGCTGTCAAGATTCCTTCTACATATTAGTAGTGCACAGAATTTGTCATGAGTTCGAAGCCCTGACTCAAGGATTATTTTCCTTTCACGAGACTATGGCTATACTTTGAGCAGAATAAAGAGAGACCACTGCTGATTCTCAGGGAGGCAGCCTTCGGAGCTGTTTGGGAGGTGCCCAATTCCTTGTAGACTTCAGCTGTTAATATGGAGCTTCAGGAATTCTTACTGAAGCCATTCAAGAAGAAGAAAAGAAGAAGAGATTGGATTTATACCCTGCCCTTCACTACCCAAAGGTGTCTCAGAGCGGCTTACAAACTCCTTTCCCTTCCCCTCCCCACAACAGACACCCTGTGAGGTAGGTGGGGCTGAGAGAGCTCTTGACAAACTGCTCTTTTTCAAGAACAGCTCTTATCAGAACTACAGCTTGCCCAAGGTCATCCAGCCAGGTGCAAGTGGAGGAGTGGGGAATCAAACCTGGTTCTCCCAGATTAGAGTCCGCACACTTAACCACTACACCAAACTGACTCTCTTGGTAGATGGCATGTGACTTTTCCTCTCTTGTGTCTGCATCAGATAATCTCAGTCTCAAGGTTCTTTTGGCTCTACATAAAAATGTAAACTTATTTGTTGAGCTTTAGTATGAGAGAGAGAGAGAAGATGTGTCTGCCTTCAGCCCATAATCTCTCTTCAGAGTCCACGGTCATGTTGTTTTTAGTAAAAGCAAAAAAAAAATGCCTAGTTTCTACTTTGAGTGTTGAGAAACTCATATGGCACTGATACCTTCTCTCCTATCTGGGCAGGCAGCATAATTGAAGCCAACTTGGAACTCCTGCAAGAGGCTGAACAGCGCCTGAAGATTATTGTGACCAAGAAATTTGACGAAGCCACAAGGCAGGAAGACCTCCCCCAGGTGGAACGCTTTTTCAAGATCTTCCCCCTGTTGGGTTTGCATGAGGAAGGCCTGAGCAACTTCTCGGAATACCTCTGTAAGCAGGTAACTGAAGTTGCACAGTTCACAGGTAGCAGTTCTGCTGGGAGCACTTGGGGCTCCCCAGCTGGGACTCATTCTGAACTTGGTTGCAGCATGTCTGAGCCCCACTATTTCTGTTCTAGTGGTCCAGTCCACTCATAGACTCGGCAAGTGCTGGTGCTGGTGCTGGCTGTCCCCTGGTGCTGCCCTCCTTTGCCCATTGAGTTGGTTTACGCCAGGGGTGGCCAAACCCCAGCTCGGGAGCCACATGCGGCTCTTTCACACATATTGTGTGGCTCCCGGCAGGGCAGCTGGGGAAGCAAAGGGACAATATACCCTCTAAACTCCACAGTGTTGTGAGTAGAAATTCTACCCCGTGGGCAAAAAAGCTGGTAGCATTAAAGTTGTGAGCAAGTCTACATTTGACTATTGCATAAATTATTTTTAGAAGATTATTTCCACAACCTTGTAAAAGATCTCAGAATGAATTCTTTTAAACTATATTTAAACTCTATTAAGAATAATTTAAACATTATAAGAGAATTAGAATCAAGTCAAATTTTACTACACAAAATGTTCTCTTCTACAGGTGTAGACCAAGCCCCCAGAGAACAGGTCTACCCACCTCAGTCCACCATATTGGTAGATCTGGCCTCCGGAGAACAGGTCTCACCTTCCCCTTTCCACTATATTGGTAGTCCTGGCCTCCAGAGAACAGGTCTGCCTGCCTCAGTCCACTATATTGGTAGACCTGGCCTTGGACTGTCACCCTGCGCTGACCCTTAGAAAACATGCCAGCCCAGGGATGGGGGGCGGGGGGGGGGGGACTCTTGCAGTCTGCTTTGGGTTTTTTAGTGAAATATGACAACCAGCATTACAGGTCAAGTATAACAGTGGTGGAAGAATCACTGTCAGAACCCTGCCTAACCTAACAAACAGGAAGTTGCTTAAATGTTATCAATCTGTCCGAACTATTTATTTATTCAGATATTTATATCCCATTTTTCCATGGGACTCAAAGTAACTTGCAAATCATACTGAAAAGCATAATAAGTGTGTGCAAAAAAAGGGGGTGGGGTTCTGGCTCAATTATAGCCTGTAGCTTTTTTTGAGGTTTTTAAAGGTAGAGGCACCAAATTTGCAGCATAGCTGCTGGTGTGTCTCCTCAAAAACCTCCCCAAGTTTCAAAAAGATTGGACCAGGGGACCAATTCAATGGGCCCCAGAAGGAGGTGCCTCCATCCACCATTGTTTCCCATGGAAGCTTGTTTGTGAACTGAAGAGAAATCCTCTGAGCTGGCCTCTGAAATGTTATGCCCCATCACCCCCTTGTGCAGCTTAGAGGGAACGGTGGAAGGGGAGGCATGCCTCCCCAATCGGTCTTCCCTTCCCCAGCCAGTGTTCCCCTCCCTGGGTAGCCTTGAGGGGGTGGGAGCAAAGAAAGAAAGCAACTTTAACTTTAAATGCATTCTCAAAGCCCCCCCCCAAAAAAAAAAGCTTGGAGAAGGCATTTGTCTCTTTAAATCCCTTTGCCAAGCCAGCCAGCGGGGGGGCAGGGGGGGAGCTTGAAGGACTCATTTAAAATTAAAGTTGCTTTCTTTCCACCTCTTCCTCCCTCCCCCATCTATGTGCTTTCTTTCAACTTTCTTTCTTTCCACCTTTCTTTCTTCCCTCCCTCCCCATCTAAAGTTAAATGTGTTCTCCAAGCCTTGCCCGGTGGCTTGGCTTGGAGAAGGCATTTGGCTCTTTAAATCCCTACTCTAAGCCTCTTTCTCCAAGCCTCTTTCTCCTTTCCTTCCTTCCTTTTTCTGTCTCTTCCTTCCCCCTCCCTCCCCCATCTATTTGTTTTCTTTGTTTCTATCTCTTTCTCTCTTTCTTTCCACTTTCATTCTTTCTTTCCATCTCTCTCTCTTAGACAAATAAATATAATTAGCAAGCAAATAAATATTATTGGACAAATACCTCTTTTGTTTTTATTTCTGGCAGTCTAATTTAATGTTAATAAAAAGCAAATTTTCATATTTTTCAATAGAAACGTGTGTGTAATATTTGTTCATGTCTTGCCGCTCTCAAACATCTGATGTATATTCTGTGTGGCTCTTACGTTAAGCAAGTTTGGCCACCCCTGGTTTAGGCAAATTGAGGGGTGGATATCTTTTAAAGGCAAGAAGAACTATTTTGGTCAGTATATTTCAGTATTATTTAAATATGCTTTAGTTCACTAGCTTTGCTTTTAAAACAGTTTTTTTGACAAAGCCCTCGCCCTGATCCCAGTGTCTTTGTGTACAATGGAGTAGACTTGCCTGCTGTACTGTGGATTGTTCTCAGAGTTTGCCCGTGAGCTTCAGTGGCTGAGTGAGGATTTGAACCCAGGTTTTCCCAGTCATACTCAGAAAATCTAACCACTATGCCACATGAGATCTCTTTTGCCCCACCAGCTATTTCACCCAGGGCCAGGGTTGTACAAATGGTCTGCTGAATGTGAGGCAGAGGGGGAAAGGCCTCTTCTAGGGCAGTCTCCAAGTCACTTGCCTCTTCCCTCTGGTCTTTCTCCACAAAGTCATTCTAGGTTGCAGCATTGGGCGCTCGTTTTGGATCAGCTTTCAACCATTACGCTATGCTGGGTCTCCTGCCTTACCTTCCTGACGATATGGACAAGCCATTAGAGAGGAGGGGAGGGCATGCACGTGGGGGAAGAGTGGGATGAGGGATGGCATTGGGCTAGGGCTATGTCGGAGAAGCGCAGGCCAAAGACCTTCCCTTTCTTCTTCAGGTGGCTAATAAGGCAGAGGAGAACCTGCAGCTGGTGATGAAGACAGACATGAGTGACCGCAGGGCTGCCGTCATCTTTGCAGACACGCTGACCCTCCTTTTTGAAGGTAATCCCCTTTGACAGGGTTAGGCAACCCCCAGAATATGTTAGCGAACAGTGGCATGTCAGACCCTTTTGTTCGGCCCGCAGAACTGCAGGACAGGTTCTCTGCCCCAACTGACCAAAGCAAGACGCTGAGGTATAGGCAGTGTCGCTGGGGCTCGGCTTGCTCCCCATGTGCAAGTCCACCCCTCTTCTCCACCCCACCCCACCGCTTTTGTTCCCCAGGGTACCAACAGCTTTATAGCCAGATGTGGGGTTTTCTGACATCCAGGCTAAAAAGGTAGCCTGCCCCTCCCTGGGTCTTTCCAGATGGCTTGCACACTGTCACTGCAGCAGTTTGGAAGCATTGACATCCTAAATCTGTTTAGGATTGCACTGTAACCCTTCTGGTGCTCTGATTTCCCATGCCAACGTAGCTGTGGGGCAGCAACCTCTTCCCACTTGCGTGGTTGGAATTGCAGTGATTCTTGCTGGGATTGCAGTGATTCTAAGCTGTGTTCTGCTTAGTCAGAGTGATTCTTGCCTGTCATTACCATTTTGGGACCTTTGCTGTAGGTAAATGTTGCCTGTTTCCCCCGGGCGTGGATTCTGTTCTGGGGTGGGGGACATAACTGTGCCTCAAACACATCAGTAGGTGCATTATTTATGGACTTTGTTTCAGTGTTCCCCAAAGTGGGAATGAGTGACCCCAGATCCCACTGACAGGAAGGAAAAAAAAACATTCTTCCAAAGCATGCGAGGCCTTAGCAATAGCTGTGGAGCAGCAGTTGCTATGAGTTTCTATTCTGCCTGCCTCTTTTGGCCTGGTCTGCTTAGGGTCTGGTTTGTCCCTCCTGTTGTGCCGTATCCCTAGGGCCATCCCTTTATTTGATCATGTTTCCCCATTCTGGAAGGAGGTCACTGGAGAGGTCCAGGTAAGCATGTTAGAGCAACCTCACGGCCTTACAGTTTTTGAGCAGCAGTCTCAAAGCATCTGTAGGATCTACATCTTTATCGTGGGTTAAATGAGAGCCTGGCATAGTCCTGGGAAGCAAGGAAGAGTACTTGAGGCAAAGGAGCTCGAGGACAATCATCAGCCTCATGTCAGCTTGGAACGTGCAGCTCTTCCAGGCAGCCTGTATGGTGGGTATGTATGCATCCCGTGGCACTGTGCTTTCTTGCAGGAATCGCACGCATTGTGGAGACCCATCAGCCCATTGTGGAAACCTACTACGGGCCGGGCAGGCTGTACACCTTGATCAAACACTTGCAGGTGGAATGTGACCGGCAGGTAGAAAAGGTCGTAGACAAATTTATCCAGCAGAGAGACTATCACAGACAGGTGAGGGGATTGTCAGTGAGGGCTGAGCAAGAAATGTGGGAGATACTACCATGACTTCCCTTTGATTTGCAGGCATGGGGAGTGGGAGGCAATGCTTTCGGGAGGCTTGGCTGCAGGAAAAGCAGTACATGGCACTGTGTGTTGCTGCTGTGCTCATAACAGAAAGACCTGGTGCGAAGACCTTCCTTGTGTGGTTAGTGGCTGGAGGAGACTGCAGTAGGATTCTAAAGGTGGAAGCGATCCACAGTGAATCAAGCCCAGCCTTGTGCCCTTCTGCCCAGGTAGCCTCTCAAGCCCTTGTCTCTGTGGCAGGAAATTCTCCAGCCTCTGTAAGTGGCTTCCTCTGATGCTGTGTCGCTTTGTCTTAGAGGATGCTATTCTGTTCCTTGTTGTAGGCTCTGTGGCTGTTTCATGTCAGTGGGCTCACACACAAGATTGTAGACATCTTTCTGTTTAAATATTTTGTGTCTGCCCCGTGTATCTCTGTTACCTTTTTCCCCTCCAAACTGAAATGCACCCTGTTCCTTTAGCCTGCCTGTGCTGGGATAACACAAATTCTGTACTGAGAAAAATCAAAATGTGTCATCCAGATAGACAGTGGAATCAGCAGAGAAGAGCAGGGAATGGGACAGAGTTAGTTTCCCCAACACCGCATAAGAGATGGTGCTGGAACTCAACTTGGCCCTGCATGTTTGACTTCATCCTGTGATCTCTGGCATACGTCCCAATTGCAATCCAGCGGCTTGTTCTGCCTCTCCTCTCACTTGTAGCATTTGAATATATGAAGCTTCCATATACTGAGTCGGACTGTTGGTCTGACCTGCCTAGCTTCATCCACTCTGTCCTGGGTTTCTGTCAGGGAATGGTCTGTCTCAATACCTGCTGCTGTATAGCTTTTAAGGAGACCTGTGATGTTCTCCATATAAATCAGGGGCTCTGCCCCTGAGCCGTGTCCTTTCCTCAACTGCTTGTGCTGTGCCTACCTTATCTTGCAGTTGTGAAGATAAAATGATGTAAGAATATATTGCAGCTTACTTTCTAACAGAAGACTCTCTGTAATTCCAGGCATATGGGGGTGATCTGGTTGTGACTGCTAAAATGCTGTTTCAAGTACTTTCTTTCCAGTGCAGGGATCCAAAGCAGCTTACAATTCTCCCCACCTCCATTTTAGCCGTAAAGCAACAATCCTGTGCAGTAGGTTAGGATGAGAGTAGGGAACAAACCCAAGTTTACCGAACAAGTTTCCATGGCAGAGTAGGGATTCAACTATGAGTCTCCCAGATTCCAGGCTGACATTCTAAATTCTGTAGCATACGACAGAGGAAAGCCCTCTTCTATGTGAAAACTCAGTGGCTTGTAAACACAATTCTCTGGTTAGCTTTCACAATATTAGACAGAGACTTTTCTGCTCTAATGTGCTTCTGTGTAGATGGAATTCTGGGCCACGGTTGAAAGCATTTCTGGTAAGCAATTCTAGTTCTAAGATTTCCTCTCAATATGCAATCTAGCGTTAATCATATTTTTATAGCTTTCTGAGCATTGTGGAAAATTGGGGTTTATGGAATTTGATTTGTTTGGTCAACTGCTTTGAGCCATTTATTATAAAAACAGGATAGAAATTATTTAAATACAATAGCATCCCTATGAGGTCAGTCACTCTTTTCTCTTAGTAAGATGAACCTGAAGCAGAGAGAAGAGAACTTGACCAGGAGCACACAGTAAGACCAGACTGCGGCGTGATCAAGGGCTGTTGCGTCACCATACAGAAGCATGCCCTTTGCACAGCCTGCCTTCAGCATTTAGCAATGACAACTCCCCCCCCCCAGTTGCTTGAAACTATGGGAAAGTCTTTTGTATCAGACTCGGACAAGATGGATGCAGGCGATTCAGCTTAGCCAGGGAGCTCACTGAGTGAAGCTCTCAGTGGTTCTCAAGATATGTTAAATTGCTTCCGGTTGATGGCGGCGCATTAGCAGACTCACCTCCCGGACCTCCCGGGGGTGAAGCTGCGCTCCGGCCGAAGGAGGGGGTGCGCAGGTTCGTCACCCCCCCAGGGACCCGGTTGAAGGGGCCCTGGCCAGGGGACTTTTGAGAGGTCGCTTCACTGGCGCAATGCCGGGGAATTGAGGCGTCTCTCCGTCCCGAAGGTTCTTCGTGCCGTGAGGCCGAATGGACACAAGGGACGCTGACCGGGAGGTCGAGCGGCAGAAATGATAATTAAAAAAGGTCTGAGGACCAACTATGAACGTGAGTCTAATGTAAGTGGCGGTTAAAGAGAAAAGAATGCTCCATACCCCATTCTGTAAAATGGAAAGTGAGACGGGCGGTGGAGGGACGCCTCCCAACTGCATGAACTGTTGAGTGAATTGGGGGGGGGAGCGGAAGAGAGCATGCAAAACTGTTAAGAAATACTCAACAAGGTGAATTCGAGCGTTTGGACGCATATTCAGAGAACTTTAAAATATTTGTTAAAGTAAACAATCAATAAAGATGGCGGGGAAGAGGACAGAGAAAGAGAAACTTTTGAAATCGAAACTAACGGAGAGTCCTAAACCGGAAGGAACCAACGAACTGGCAAAGACTTTGGCAGAATCCATGCACCCCCTACTGGACCAGATGAATAACATCAAGGAGCAGATGTCAACCAATGATCCAGTGTATCACCACAGAGCAAACACAGATAAACGAGATGCTTAAAATGATGAATGAAACAGCTGTGAAGGTGAAGGTGAAAGAAGTGGATGCCACTGCACAAAAGGTGAAAAAGAAAGTTCAAAAGCTGGAAAAGAAGCAAATTTCTACGGAAGATCAGCTGTTACAACTGCAAATGGAAAAGGCTAATATGATCCTTCGCTTCCAGGGCATGCCAGAGACCAAGGGAGAGAATCTTAAGGAACTAATGAGTGAAATATTGGCCCCAGTGACAGATAAGAAGGCAGAATGTCTGTTAAACGATATGGATGTGGCCTATAGGTCATATTCTGGATATATAAAGAAAAATAATCTGCCTGGGGAAATTGTGGTAA
>NW_015171578.1:166854-174534 GCF_001447785.1 Gekko japonicus | reverse complement strand
GATGGAGAGCTGGACTCGGAATCCTCCGGAGAGGACTCTCTTTCAGAGAAAGGGGCGGCAGCCCCTAAAAGTCCTTATAAACTCCTGCAGAGATTAGGCAAGGAGAAGTAAAGGCTGAAGGACTCTGAATTGTGCCTTTATAAAATGTTGAAATGAGATGCTCTGGGGTATTTCTGTATGACAGTTAAACGTTAAACTTAAACGTGGGAAAGTTAATGATATTTGACTCAGTTGATAGCAAAATTAATGAGATTAAGACTAAATGTTTGTTTAAGCTGGTGAGGGGACCTCCTCTCTTGGGTTTTTAGTTAGTAGTGGGTATCTTTCTTTATCCCCTAATTGTAGTCCCCTTTCCTATTTTCTGTTGTAGTTTGTAGTGTTAATAAAAATACAATAAAAAATCCCCTCCGGGGGCATAAAAAAAAGATATGTTAAATTGAGGGGGAAGTGAATTGCCCAGTCAGTGAGCTTCCGGGCCAAGCTGGATCCAGCCATGCCATCTCCACTGCAGCCCTCTGGCTCCCTAATTGCTTCAGAAATGCTCAGTGGCCTCAGCCTGGATATCCTGTGCTTGGAGTAGCAAGCACTGGTTGCATTCACAGTCTGCTGTCAGCTACTTCCTGTAGAAGTCATCTATCAAGGACCTTTCTGTTCTTGAACTCTCATAGACCTGATCACGAAGCACCCCCCACTATTGAATACCACTCCATCTCTGAGCAGTAGGCCTTTCTGTTGAGGATTCTTAGCTCCGTCTTCTTCAGAGCTGCTGTGTTCTGCTTAGTCAGAAGAAGGCAGGTTACTTGGGGATGAGAAAAAAGAAGAGGGTTTTTCTTTAAAAAACTGGCACTTTTTATGCTTGCAGTTTCAGCACGTTCAGAATAGTATGATGAGGAGCTCCGCTGTCGAAAGGATCGAGCCAAGGTATGTCGATGAAATTTTCTATTCCTTCTGTCCTTCAGTTGCGTGATCTATTAGTAAACACTGCACAGACGATGACGCAGAGTGGCCCATGGGTACATACTCATTTGCGGTCTTTTCAGAAGAGGGTCCTTTCCTGGGAGGGAACAGTGCAGTCTTGTACTTCGCTGTCCAGCACAATCCCTGGCGGTGCCAGCCAGGGGAAAGCAGGAAGTTTTTTCCTTACAAAATTGTGGGAAAGGTGTGCCTCAGAAGATGAGCCTGGTGCTGGAAAGTGCCATCAGGTCACAGCCAACTTAGGGCAACCCCATAGGGTTTTCAAGGCAAGAGACCAACGGAGATGGTTTGGCGATGCCTGTCTCTGTGTAGCAACCCTGGACTTCCTTGGTGGCCTCCCATTCAAGCAGTTAGCAGGGCCTGCTTAGCTTCCAAGAGATGACAAGATCAGACTAGCATGGGCCATCCAGGTCAGGGGAGATGAGCTTTACTACCTGTAAATCTGGAATACTTATTGATAGATTGAAGCTTGTTTTGCCAGCAGTTGACTTGCAGAGGCTGAGAATACTTGAGAATCATTGTAGATACCTCACTCAACACTGGCATGAGTCCAGTTCTCTTCCCTTAACAATGTGCTTCTGTGGCAGGCGTTCTGTATATTCCTGGCACTCTTAGAAGAAAACCACAGCCAAAGGGGTGGAGTGGGGAATGGTGAGAGCAGAGCCTGGGAACAGACTTTTGAACATGCCGTAGCCTGTTGCAAATTTTAAAATCTGACTCTGCAGACATGAGGTTTAGGAATGTCATTTGTCGTTGAGAACTTAAAAAGTCTTAGGATTCTTATAAGTGGCCCAGAAGCTTTGTGGAGGCTTTATTTTGCCACCCAATTTGTTCAGAAATGTTCCCAGTACCTGGCTGTTCTGTGAATCCTTGCTTT
This sequence comes from Gekko japonicus, assembly GCF_001447785.1. NCBI lineage: Eukaryota > Metazoa > Chordata > Lepidosauria > Squamata > Gekkonidae > Gekko > Gekko japonicus. Next base: position 172,682 of record NW_015171578.1, on the reverse strand, counting down.
GCTTCTTGCAGAGAACTCGACCCAATTTTAACCGAGGTCACCCTGATGAATGCTCGAAGTGAATTGTACCTCAGGTTCATTAAGAGGCGCATCGTCTCTGATTTTGAAGTGGGGGATTCCATGGCCTCGGAGGAGGTAAAACAAGGTAAAAACCTCAGTTGTTTGCTGCAAGTAGAGAACTCGGTGTCCCTTTAAATGGATTGACACAGGGGGCACCAGTGCCTGTGGGTGGCATAGTGGCACCAACACCTTTCCTGGCACTCGCCAAGTGTTTTTAGGTGGAGCCAGGTGGGGCTCCTTCCCAGCAGGGCTTCTGGCAGGCTATTGAAGGTAAGATTGCTATGTTGTCGAAGGCTTTCACGGCCGGAGTTCATTAGCTGTTGCAGATTTTTCGGGTTGCCTGGCCGTGGTCTTGGCATTGTAGGACCTGACATTTCGCCAGTAGCTGTGACTGGCATCCTCAGAGGTATAACACAGAAAGATGGAGTATAACACAGAGGTATAACACAGAAAGATAAGATTGGCTATTCGGATTAAAATAACATTGTTTCAGTGGCAGCTGCCACCACAGTGGCACAAGGACCTTCACTGTGCAACTGAAGGTAAGCTGTACGTAAGCAAGAAAATATTTTTCAACAGTACGTTCATTTAAAAAGGCTTCCCATTAAACAGATTCTGGCAGAATCCTTGAAGAGTTACTATTAGAGTTATGCATAACCCTATTCCCTGACAATTTGTGGTTGGCTCCGTCTTTTGTGGCAGCCATTTTGTGGGTTGTGCCCGCCACCCTTTGTTATCTTTCCAAAGGTGCCCATGGACTGAAAAAGGCTGGAAATCTCTGTTCTAGAAGCTTCTACAAGTTTCTAATACTCTCCGTAATGAGGAGTGACCTTCTCAGATGAGGTGAAAATTCTAACATGAAATGGTGAGGGGGAGGTGGATAAGCGTTGGTTGGGTATGGTTTGGGATATCTTTTGGTATCTCTTCATTGATGCACACCCTACTTGTAGCAGTTGTGAAGAATAACACCAGTATCTGCCTGGGGAGAAAGAAAGCACTGTCCCCAAGGTGGACCTGAAACTTTGGTTGACTTTGCATTGTGAGCTGAGATTTTGCAACGTTACAATGAGTGCAGGTTTTAAACAGTAAGCTCATATATTAAAAAGAGAGATAGTAGAAAATATGCAAGACTGGGGCTATTGCAGACTTACTTTTGTGAACTTCCAGAAAAAAATCAAGTCCTTTGTGTGTAGTCCACATTTCATTTAGTGCTTTTCTCTGTTCACATTGAAGATCCCTTTTGGGGTCAGGTCAGTTTCTGAGATGACCAATAGCACAGATCAATAGCCTTTGATTTTGAGTTTTCCATGATTGGTCACCCTCCCACCTGTTCTTTCGTAGCCTGCTTCCCACCCAATACTGAAATGTGCTGCTGATTACAGAACAGCTAAGTTGGATTCGGAGTATCAGAAGGGCCCATATGGGTCGCGTGATGACTGATGATGCCATTTCTTAATCCGTGCCTGGCTTCTCCATTATATTCCACAGAGCATCAGAAGTGCCTGGACAAACTGCTCAACAACTGCTTATTGAGCCGCACCATGCAGGAGCTGATTGGCTACTATATCACCATGGAAGAGTACTTCATGAGAGAGACAGTCAACAAGGTGGGGGTGGATATCTGCTCGGAGTAGCCGCCTTCTCCGTCTGCAGCATGGGAAATCACCTTGAGTTGCATTCAGCCTTTCTAGGCATTAGAGAGATGCCAAGGAATGGGTTGGGCATTCTGAGTGTTGCCACATCTCTGAAGGTTCCTGTGGAAAGAGACATTGGGAACAGTGCTTTGACTCCCTGATATTTGGGGGCTTGGTGGGCTTTTCACTGGGGTTCTGCAGCAGTGGGAAAGTTAGAGAAAACTTACAGCTGTGGGGGGACGTCTTAGAGTTTCCCTCCATGGCCAATACGTTCCCTTTTCCTGGAGAACATCAACGCTTGCGGAAGGAAGAGGGTGGGCTTTGAGCAAGGCTTTCTGTCAGGTGCTGCATGAACATTTGGCTCTCAGAAGCCAAGGATGTGTCCATGGTGTGTCATTGCTGGGTTCTGGCTTCTCTCCCAGGCTGTGGCTATGGACACGTGTGAGAAGGGCCAGCTGACCTCCAGCATGGTGGATGATGTCTTCTATATCGTGAAGAAATGCATCGGGAGAGCCCTCTCCAGCTCCAGCATTGACTGCCTCTGTGCCATGATCAACCATTCCATCACTGAGCTGGAGTCGGACTTCGGGTGTGTGAAGTGGGAGGGGACAGGGAGAGGCAAGTGATGGGGGCAGCAGCAGCCACCTTTCCGGCAACATGGCTTTTCTGGCATCCCAGCTTAGCCTGGGCAAAAAAGGAGAAAACTTTGTCCCTTTTGGACAAAGACTCCCGACCCCAGATAACTAGCATTAAGTGAAGTTTGCTTCAGCAGACAACAGCCATTATGATTACCTCTTGTCTTGGTGGTCCCTACCTCATGAGGCTTTTGTGAGGGTAAAACGTAGGAGGGAGGAACCACATGTGCTACTCTGAGCTCCATAGAGGAAGGACAGAATAAAATTAGAATAGATCAGTCATATTCACTCTGTGGCTGATGGAGATCTACGACTACCGTTACCATCAACCAAAAGATCCACATTCACTTCAATCCCTGGCATGAGGCCTGCACCTCAGGGAGGCATACAGTTTACCAGTTATACAGTTCATCTGGCAATGGCTGTTGCATGGTGGGAACCATTTGCCTTGCCTAATGGGCAAGGGCTTTGCTTACTTCCTGGAAACATGGGTGGGTGTCACATTGGGGGACAGTGGCCATCAGAGCCACATATGGATCCCAAGCCACTGATTATTACTATAGTAGATCATCTATTTTTTTCTCTCCCTGCCCTTGTCTAATGGCTGGAGATTATTGCCATAGTCCACTTGCCTTTCCTCACGTCATCTGTTCCACATCATCCTAACAAGAGAGGGTGACTCTCTCATGGAACCTTGTCCCCGGTGGCATCCTCTGTCTTTCTCAGGGAGGTCCTGTGCAACAAACTGAAGATGGGCTTCCCAGCCACCACCTTCCAGGACTTTCAGAGGGGCGTGACCAGCGCCGTGAGCCTCATGCACAGCAGCCTTCAGCAGGGCAAGTTCGACACCAAAGGCATTGAAAGCACAGATGAGGCCAAACAGTCCTTTCTGGTAGGCATGCCAGTCCTATATGTTTTTTCACAGGGTGGGGGAAAGGGGGGCGAAATGGGAGCAAGGACTCATTGGCCAGGATCTGTGATGTCAGGATGATAAGAATGGGGGTTGGCCCGGGGACTGGCTCCAGCCAGAGCGGGTTGAGGCCTTTGGAAGTGGGAGGCCAAAAGAGCTGCCTCTCCTTCACTTGGGGCATGGCAGGTTTTTAACTGGTCTCAGTCATAATGGCTGACCTTTTCTCTGCTGCAACAAAATCTGCCGTGGGCTGCAGTTATTTTCAGCATAGTGGAGGGATCAGCTTCATCGCCACCTCTGGGGAAGAATGAAGTGAGGCAGCTGCTGGTACGAGTTCCCTTTTCTGCCCTCAGGATTCCCTCCCGTGCAGTCTCCTTGCAAATGCTAACACACACACACACACACCATTCTGCCAGCGCACCTCCCACTGCACTTCTTCCCCAGGCGAATGCCTTTATTGCCACTCCACTCTCTTCCAGCAAGCAACATCTGCTTGAGAAGCCTGCAGTGGGTCTCCTGGGCCCCAGCTTGCTAGTGGCCAGTCTGAGGAGGAGGTTTATATCTTGGAAATCTGCATTCTTCACTTCCGCCCTGGTGCTGCTTGCAGGGTGGACGTTACAAATCTTCCATGGATGAAAAACGACCCATTTTGATGTTCTCTCTCTTGTCTTTTAAAAGGTGACATTAAACAACCTGGAAGTGTGCAGTGAAAACATCATGACTCTAAAGAAGACCCTGGAGGTGCAGTACCATTATGCCTTCCTGCACCAGTGGCCACTTTTCAGATTACTGTTTCCACTCTAGTTTTACGTGGGCTGTTTGCTTGTTTGACTTATAGCCACCTACCTGCTAAAAGAGGCACTGATATTCCTCAGTCCCAGTTAGGAACGCTGTTTTGTTTTCTTAAATTTTGAATCTGGCCCAAATGCCTAGCATGAGAATCAGCGCTACTACCAAAGGCCAATAAAATGGGGCAGTAGGGAGTCTGTTCAAATATGTATAACTAGCAGTAAAGCCCATTGTGAAAGCAATACAACGAGATCTAGAAAGAGGCTCTGGGGGAGTGCTCTGGCTTTGGGCAAACAGTGTCAATTTGCTGTGGTGACCTCAGCAGGGTATAATGACAGAGTCCACTGTTTTCTCCAGAGGAACTGATCTCTGCTACCTGAAGAGCAGTTGTAATTGTGAGTGATCTGTAGCCCTCACCTGGAGATTGGCAGCAATTGTTACCCAGGACAAAATGGCTGGTTTGGAGGGTGTAGTCTATGGCATTCTACCTGTCTGAGGTCCCACCCCTCTGCAAACCCCACCCTCTCCAGACTCCACCCCTCAAATCCCCAGGAATTTGTCAGCATGTAGTTGGCAACCCCATCTCCTTCCCAGCTAACCATCAACCTACCATTATCTGCCCCTTTGACTTCAGCTGACTTCTGCCCTCCCTTCTGCAGAGCAGTTGTAATTCTGAGTGCTCTCCAGCCCTCACCTGAAGATTGGCAACAATGGTTCCCTATGTGGGACTGACTGGTTTGGAGGGTGGAGTCTATGGCAGTGTACCTATCTGAGGTCCCACCCCTCCTCAAACCTCACCCTCTTCAGGCTCCATCCCTCAAATCTCCAGGAATTTCCCATCTGGAGTTGGCAACCCTATCAGGACTGGCCCCAATGTGTTTTCTCCCAAAGGCCAAAGTAGGTGACAGGACCAAGCTTAGTTGCCTACCAACAGGCATTGAGGGGAATGTAGGGTTGCCAGCTCTAAGGAGGGAAATACCTGGAGTTTTGGGGGGTGGATTCTGTAGTGGGCAGCATTGGGCGGGGTGGGGGGGCGGAAGGACTCAGCAGGTATAATGTCATAGGGTCTACCCTCCAAAGCAGCCATTTTCTCCAGGGGAAACTGATCTCTGTCATCTGGAAATCAATTGTAGCAGTGGGAGATCTCCAGGTCCCACCTGGAGTTTGGCAACCCTAGGGGAAAGTGTGCTGCACAGCAGGGGGTTGAAGAGAATGGTTTGATGGGTGCTGGGCCAAGATTGGCAACAATAGTTCCCCAGGAGCAAATAGCTGGGTTGGAGGGTGGAGTCTATGGCACTGTAACCTGTCTGAGGTCCCCATCTCCCCAGGCAGCTTTTAAAATATGATCCTGGGACCTACACACCACCAGACATTCCAACTGCCTTGCGGGGGGGGGAGTATGAGGTGTGGAATGGAGTGAAGTCCAATCAGCTTCCATATCCAAAAGACCTTGAAGGTTCCATATGCAACTGACATTCCAACTGCCTTGCGGGGAGGGGGGTGAGTTTGAGGTGTGGAATGCAGTGAAGTCCAATCAGCTTCCATATGCAAAAGACCTTGAAACACTGGGCGGGACTGCACAAAGCAGCCAGTCAACCCAGCCAGCGTCTTCTGACTGACAGTTCAAGCGTCCATACACTAAAGGAGTGCATTTTAGAACTTTGGCACCCACTACTCAATTATACATAAGGAGAGATATGTATTTTAAAAATTCACATCCCTACCCCACATTCATCTTTTTTTAGTGGATAAAGCCTTTATGTCCCCTTTTCCCTGAGGATTCAAGCTGGCTAATATATG